>NW_027141003.1:442500-445000 GCF_036365525.1 Heterodontus francisci | reverse complement strand
GTGTGTGTGCATATATATACGTCTCAGTGTCTGGGCTGTGGTGTGAGTGTGTGTGTTTGTGTGTGTGTGCATATATATAAGTCTCAGTGTCTGGGCTGTGGTGTGTGTGTGTGTGTGTGTGTGTGTGTGTGTGTGCATATATATAAGTCTCAGTGTCTGGGCTGTGGTGTGTGTGTGTGTGTGTGTGTGTGTGTGTGTGTGTGTGTGTGTGTGTGCATATATATAAGTCTCAGTGTCTGAGCTGTGGTGTGAGTGTGTGTGTGTGTGTGTGTGTGTGCATATATATAAGTCTCAGTGTCTGGGCTGTGGTGTGAGTGTGTGTGTGCATATATATATGTCTCAGTGTCTGGGCTGTGGTGTGTGTGTGTGTGTGCATATATATAAGTCTCAGTGTCTGGGCTGTGGTGTGTGTGTGTGTCTGTGTGTGTGTGTGTGTGTGTTTGTGCATATATATAAGTCTCAGTGTCTCGGCTGTGGTTTGAGTGTGTGTGTGTGTGTGTGTGTGTGTGCATATATATAAGTCTCAGTGTCTGGGATGTGGTGTGTGTGCATGTGCATATATATAAGTATCAGTGTCTGGGCTGTGGTGTGTATGTGTGTGTGTGTGTGTGTGTGTGTGCAAATATCTGAGTCTCAGTGTCTGGGCTGTGGTGTGTGTGGGTGTTTGTGTGTGTGTGTGTGCATATATATAAGTCTCTGTGTCTGTGTTGTGGTGTGTGTGTGTGTGTGCATATATATAAGTCTCAGTGTCTGGGCTGTGGTGTGTGTGTGTGTGTGTGCAAATACATAAGTCTCAGTGTCTGGGCTGTGGTGTGTGTGTGTGTGTGTGTGTGCTTTTGTGTGTGTGTGTGTCCAAATATATAAGTCTCAGTGTCTGGGCTGTGGTGTGTGTGGGTGTGTGTGTGTGTTCATATATATAAGTCTCCGTGTCTGGGTTGTGGTGTGTGTGTGTGTGTGTGTGTGTGCATATATATAAGTCTCAGTGTCTGGGCTGTGGTGTGTGTGTGTGTGTGTGTGCAAATAAAGAAGTCTCAGTGTCTGGGCTGTGGTGTGTGTGTGTCTGTGTGCAAATATATAAGTCTCAGTGTCTGGGCTGTGGTGTGTGTGTGTGTGTGTGTGTGTGTGTGTGTGTGTGTGTGTGTGTGTGTGTGTGTGTGTGTGTGTGTGTGTGTATATATAAGTCTCAGTGTCTGGGCTGTGGTGTGTGTCTGTGTGTGTGTGTGCATATATATAAGTCTCAGTTTCTGGGCTGTGGTGTTTGTATGTGTGCACATATATAAGTCTCAGTGCCTGTGCTGTGTTGTGAGTGTGTGTGTGTGTGTGCATATATATAAGTCTCAGTGTCTGGGCTGTGGTGTGTGTGTGAGTGTGTGTGTGTGTGTGCATATATATAAGTCTGCGTCTGGGCTGTGGTGTGTGTGTGTGTGTGCATATATAGAAGTCTCAGTGTCTGGGCTGTGGTGTGTGTGTGTGTGTGTGCATATATATAAGTCTCAGCGACTGGGCTGTGGTGTGTGTGTGTGTGTGTGTGTGTGTATTTATATAAGTCTCAGTGTCTGGGCTGTGGTGTGTGAGTGTGTGCGCAAATATATAAGTCTCAGTGTCTGGGCTGTGGTGTGAGTGTGTGTGTGTGTGTGTGTGTGTGTGTGTGTGTGTGTGTGTGTGTGTGTGTGCATATATATCAGTCTCAGTGTCTGGGCTGTGGTGTGTGTGTGTGTGTGTCTGTGTGCATATATATAAGTCTCAGTGTCTGGGCTGTGGTGTGTGTGTGTGTGTGTGTGTGTGTGTGCATATATATAAGTCTCAGTGTCTGGGCTGTGGTGTGTGTGTGTGTGCATATATATAAGTCTCAGTGTCTGAGCTGTGGTGTGAGTGTGTGTGTGTGTGCATATATATAAGTCTCAGTGTCTGGGCTGTGGTGTGTGTGTGTGTGTGTGTGTGCATATATATAAGTCTCAGTGTCTGGGCTGTGGTGTGTGTGTCTGTGTGTGTGCATATATATACGTCTCAGTGTCTGGGCTGTGGTGTGAGTGTGTGTGTTTGTGTGTGTGTGCATATATATAAGTCTCAGTGTCTGGGCTGTGGTGTGTGTGTGTGTGTGTGCATATATATAAGTCTCAGTGTCTGGGCTGTGGTGTGTGTGTGTGTGTGTGTGTGTGTGTGTGTGTGTGTGTGTGTGTGTGTGTGTGTGTGTGCATATATATAAGTCTCAGTGTCTGAGCTGTGGTGTGAGTGTGTGTGTGTGTGTGTGTGTGCATATATATAATTCTCAGTGTCTGGGCTGTGGTGTGAGTGTGTGTGTGCATATATATATGTCTCAGTGTCTGGGCTGTGGTGTGTGTGTGTGTGTGTGTGTGCATATATATAAGTCTCAGTGTCTGGGCAGTGGTGTGTGTGTGTGTCTGTGTGTGTGTGTGTGTGTGTGTGTTTGTGCATATATATAAGTCTCAGTGTCTGGGCTGTGGTGTGTGTGTGTGTCTGTGTGTGTGTGTGTGTGTGT
>NW_027141003.1:300000-405000 GCF_036365525.1 Heterodontus francisci | reverse complement strand
GACATACTGCACAAACACTACCCCATCCAAACTATTCGATCTAAAGAGTTGCCAATCAATATTTGGGAAGTTGAAATCCCCCATAATTACTACCCTGTGACTTCTGCTCCTTTCCAAAATCTGTTTCCCAATCTGCTCTTCCACCTCCCTGCTGCTATTGGGGGGCCTATAGAAAACTCCCATCAAGGTGACTGCTCCTTTCCTGTTCCTGACCTCAACCCACAGTGCCTCAGTCGGCAGATCCTCCTCGAAAATTCTTTCAGCAGTTGTTACACTATTTCTAACTAACAATGCCACCCCCCCACCTCTTTTACCACCATTCCTAATCTTATGAAAACATCTATAACCAGGTACCTCCAAAAACCATTCCTCCCCCTCACCTATCCACGTTTCAGTGATGGCCACAACATCGTAGTCCCAAGTGCCCATCCACGCCTTCAATTCACTCACCTTATTCCTGATGCTTCTTGCGTTGAAGTATACGCACTTTAACCCTTCTCCGTGCCCATCTGTCCTCTGCGACAGTGCTACCTTCCCCAATACCTCACTACACTCTTTGTCTTTCTGAGTGGACCCACTGGTCCCTGGATTACAAGTCCGGTTCCCATCCCCCTCCCAAACTAGTTTAAACCCTCCCGAACAGTACTAGCAAACCTCCCTCCCAGGATATTGGTGCCCCTCTGGTTCAGATGCAGCCCGTCCTGTTTGAACAGGTCCCATCTTCCCCAGAATGCAGTCCAATTATCCAAGAACTGGAAGCCCTCCCTCCTACACCATTCCTGCAGCCACGTGTTCAGCTGTGCTCTCTCCCTATTCCTAGCCTCACTATCACGTGGCGCCGGGAACAAACCAGAGATAACAACTCTGTCCGTCCGAGCTTTCAGCTTCCAGCCTAACTCCCTAAACTCACTTCTAACATCTGTGCCACCCTTCCTTCCTACGTCGTTGGTGCCAATGTGCACCACGACCTCTGGCTGCTCCCCCTCCCCTTTAAGGATCCTGAAGACGCGATCACAAACATCACGGACCCTGGCACCAGGGAGGCAACAAACCATCCGTGCGTCTCGCTTGCTCCCACAGAACCGCCTGTCGGTACTCCTCACCATCGAGTCCCCGATGACTAGTGCTCTCCCATTCTCCCTCCTTCCCTTCTGAGCCACAGTGCAGGACCCCGTGCCAGAGGCCCGGTCACTGCAGCCTGCCCCCGATAGGCCGTCCCCCCCAACAGTATCTAAAACTGTATACTTGTTGTTGAGGGGAACGACCACAGGAGATCCCTGCACTGACCTCTTCCCACCTCTAACTGTTACCCAGCTGCCTTTGTTTTGTGGAGTAACGACATCCCTGTAGCTTCTATCTATCAACCCCTCAGCTTCCCGAATGATCCTCAGTTCATCCAGCTCCAGCTCCAGTTCCCTAACACGGTCTGATAGGAGCTGGAGACGGATGCACTTCCAGCAGGTGAAGTCGGCAGGGTCATCGGAGGTTCCCCTCACCTCGAACATACTGCAGGAGGAGCAATACACTACACAGGCTGCCATTTCTTTTATTCAATTACCCCTTAATTAAGTACAAATATAGATATTAACAAAAACAGTAAATAGCTTACCTGCTCAGTCCTTTTTGGTTAGAGGAGGAGGGTAAAAAGGGTCTTATTATTAGGTTAGAGGAGCAGGATGGGTGGGAGACACTACATGTGTAGTGGCTCGGGTTTACTCAGCTCCGCACCTTTAACGAAAATACCTACCCAGGAGTCCTTGCTGCCGTCCAGCTTCCGGTTCCTCCCGCGCCAAAAGTAACTTGAACACAAGGAAAACAGTAAGTACAACTTTTAAAACACAGCTCCTGTTGCCTTCACTTACCCACCGAAGAGTCGCTACCTTCTCCTGCTGCTCCGCCGGGAAATGAGCATGTTATGCAAGGGGCATGTTACCAGGTGAAAAGTATAAGTGAGGAGAGAGTTTTCCCCTGACGGTTTAATATACACGGGACATATTGCCAGGTGAACAGTATAATTGAAGAGAGTGTGTTCCCCTGATGGTTTAATATACACGGGACAGGTTTCCAGGTGAACAGTATAAGTGAGGAGAGTGTGTTCCCCTGATGGCTTAATATACATGGGACATGTTACCAGGAGAACAGTATAAGTGAGGAGACTGTGTTCCCCTGATGGTTTAATATACACGGGACATGTTACCAGATGAACAGTATAAGTGATGAGAGTGTGTTCCCCTGATGGTTTAATATGCAAGGGACATGCTACCAGGTGAACAGTATAAGTGAGGAGACTGTGTTCCCCTGATGGTTTAATATACACGGGACATGTTACCAGATGAACAGTATAAGTGATGAGAGTGTGTTCCCCTGATGGTTTAATATGCAAGGGACATGTTACCAGGTGAACAGTATAAGTGAGGAGATGTGTTCCCCTGATGGTTTAATATACACGGGACATGTTACCAGGTGAACAGTATAAGTGAGGAGATGTGTTCCCCTGATGGTTTAATATACACGGGACATGTTACCAGGTGAACAGTATAAGTGAGGAGAGTGTGTTCCCCTGATGGTATAATATACACGGGACATGTTACCAGGTGAACAGTATAAGTGAGGAGAGTTTGTTCCCCTGATTGTTTAATAACTGACGGGACATGTTACCAGGTGAACAGTATAAGTGAGGAGAGTGTGTTCCCCTGATGGCTTAATATACACGGGACATGTTACCAGGTGAACAGTATAAGTGAGGAGAGTGTGTTCCCCTGATTGTTCAATGCACACAGGACATGTTTGCAGGTGAACAGTATAAGTGAGGAGAGTGTGTTCCCCTGATGGCTTAATATACACGGGACATGTTACCAGGTGAACAGTATAAGTGAGGAGAGTGTTTTCCCCTGACGGTTTAATATACACGGGACATATTGCCAGGTGAACAGTATAATTGAAGAGAGTGTGTTCCCCTGATGGTTTAATATACACGGGACAGGTTTCCAGGTGAACAGTATAAGTGAGGAGAGTGTGTTCCCCTGATGGTTTAATACACACGGGACATGTTACCAGGTGAACAGTATAAGTGAGGAGAGTGTGTTCCCCTGATGGTTTAATATACACGGGACATGTTACCAGGTGAACGGGAGAAGTGAGGAGAGTGTGTTCCCCTGATGGTTTAATATACATGGGACATGTTACCAGGTGAACAGTATAAGTGAGGAGAGTGTGTTCCCCTGATGGTTTAATATACATGGGACATGTTTCCAGGTGAACAGTATATGTGAGGAGAGTGTGTTCCCCTGATTGTTTAATGCACACGGGACATGTTACCAGGTGAACAGTATAAGTGAGGAGAGAGTTTTCCCCTAATGGCTTAATATACACGGGACATGTTACCAGCTGAACAGTATAAGTGAGGAGAGTGTGTTCCCCTGATGGTTTAATATACACGGGACATGTTACCAGGTGAACAGTAGAAGTGAGGAGAGTGTGTTCCATTGTTGGTTTAATATAGACAGGACTTGTTAACAGGTGAACAGTATAAGTGAGGAGAGTGTGTTCCCCTGATTGTTTAATATACACGGGACATGTTACCAGGTTAACAGTGTAAGTGAGGAGACTGTGTTCCCCTGATTGTTTAATACACACGGGACATGTCAGCAGGTGAAAAGTTTAAGTGAGGAGTGTGTGTTCCCCTGATGGTTTAATATACATGGGACATGTTACCAGGTGAACAGTTTAAGAGAGCAGAGTGTGTTCCCCTGATGGTTTAATGTACATGGGACATGTCAACAGGTGAATAGTATAAGTGAGGAGATTGTGTTCCCCTGATGGTTTAATACACACGGGACATGTTACCACATGAACAGTATAAGTGAGGAGAGTGTGTTCCCCTGATGGTTTAATACACACGGGACATGTTACCAGATGAACAGCATTAGTGAGGAGAGTGTGTTCCCCTGATGGTTTAGTGCACACGGGACATGTTACCAGATGAACAGTATAAGTGAGGAGATTGTGTTCTCCTGATTGTTTAATATACACGGGACATGTCACCAGGTGAACAGTATAAGTGAGGAGAGTGTGTTCCCCTGATGGTTTAATACATATGGGACATGTTACCAGATGAACAGTATAAGTGAGGAGAGTGTGTTCCCCTGATTGTTTTATATACACGGACATGTCAACAGGTGAACAGTATAAGTGAGGAGAGTGTGTTCCCCTGATGGTTTAATATACACAGGACATGTTACCAGGTGATCTGTATAAGTGAGGAGAGTGTGTTCCCCTGATTGTTTAATACTCACGGGACATGTCACCAGGTGAACAGTATAAGTGAGGAGAGTGTGTTCCCCTGATGGTTTAATACACATGGGACATGTTACCACATGAACAGTATAAGTGAGGAGAGTGTTTTCCCCTGATGGTTTAGTACACACGGGACATGTTACCAGATGAACAGTATAAGTGAGGAGATTGTGTTCTCCTGATTGTTTAATATACACGGGACATGTCACCAGGTGAACAGTATAAGTGAGGAGAGTGTGTTCCCCTGATGGTTTAATACACATGGGACATGTTACCAGATGAAAAGTATAAGTGAGGAGAGTGTGTTCCACTGATTGTTTTATATACACGGACATGTCAACAGGTGAACAGTATAAGTGAGGAGAGTGTGTTCCCCTGATGGTTTAATACGCACGGGACATGTTACCAGGTGAACAGTATAAGTGAGGAGATTGTGTTCCCCTGATTGTTTAATATACACAGGACATGTCACCAGGTGAACAGTGTAAGTGAGGAGAGTGTGTTCCCCTGATGGTTTAATACACATGGGACATGACACCAGGTGAACAGTATGTGAGGAGAGTGTGTTCCCCTGATGGTTTAATATGCAAGGGACATGTTACCAGGTTAACAGTATAAGTGAGGGGAATGTGTTCCCCTGATTGTTTAATATACATGGGACATGTTACCAGGAGAACAGTATAAGTGAGGAGACTGTGTTCCCCTGATGGTTTAATATACACGGGACATGTTACCAGATGAACAGTATAAGTGATGAGAGTGTGTTCCCCTGATGGTTTAATATGCAAGGGATATGCTACCAGATGAACACTATAAGTGAGGCGAGTGTGTTCCCCAGATTGTTTAATACTCACGGGACATGTTACCAGGTGAACAGTATAAGTGAGGAGATGTGTTCCCCTGATGGTTCAATATACACGGGACATGTTACCAGGTGAACAGTATAAGTGAGGAGAGTGTGTTCCCCTGATGGCTTAATATACACGGGACATGTTACCAGGTGAACAGTATAAGTGAGGAGAGTGTGTTCCCCTGATTGTTCAATGCACACAGGACATGTTTGCAGGTGAACAGTATAAGTGAGGAGAGTGTGTTCCCCTGATGGCTTAATATACACGGGACATGTTACCAGGTGAACAGTATAAGTGAGGAGAGTGTGTTCCCCTGATTGTTTAATACACACAGGGCATGTTACCAGGTGAAAAGTATAAGTGAGGAGAGTGTTTTCCCCTGATGGTTTAATACACACGGGACATGTTACCAGATGAACAGCATTAGTGAGGAGAGTGTGTTCCCCTGATGGTTTAGTGCACACGGGACATGTTACCAGATGAACAGTATAAGTGAGGAGATTGTGTTCTCCTGATTGTTTAATATACACGGGACATGTCACCAGGTGAACAGTATAAGTGAGGAGAGTGTGTTCCCCTGATGGTTTAATACATATGGGACATGTTACCAGATGAACAGTATAAGTGAGGAGAGTGTGTTCCCCTGATTGTTTTATATACACGGACATGTCAACAGGTGAACAGTATAAGTGAGGAGAGTGTGTTCCCCTGATGGTTTAATATACACAGGACATGTTACCAGGTGATCTGTATAAGTGAGGAGAGTGTGTTCCCCTGATTGTTTAATACTCACGGGACATGTCACCAGGTGAACAGTATAAGTGAGGAGAGTGTGTTCCCCTGATGGTTTAATACACATGGGACATGTTACCACATGAACAGTATAAGTGAGGAGAGTGTTTTCCCCTGATGGTTTAGTACACACGGGACATGTTACCAGATGAACAGTATAAGTGAGGAGATTGTGTTCTCCTGATTGTTTAATATACACGGGACATGTCACCAGGTGAACAGTATAAGTGAGGAGAGTGTGTTCCCCTGATGGTTTAATACACATGGGACATGTTACCAGATGAAAAGTATAAGTGAGGAGAGTGTGTTCCACTGATTGTTTTATATACACGGACATGTCAACAGGTGAACAGTATAAGTGAGGAGAGTGTGTTCCCCTGATGGTTTAATACGCACGGGACATGTTACCAGGTGAACAGTATAAGTGAGGAGATTGTGTTCCCCTGATTGTTTAATATACACAGGACATGTCACCAGGTGAACAGTGTAAGTGAGGAGAGTGTGTTCCCCTGATGGTTTAATACACATGGGACATGACACCAGGTGAACAGTATGTGAGGAGAGTGTGTTCCCCTGATGGTTTAATATGCAAGGGACATGTTACCAGGTTAACAGTATAAGTGAGGGGAATGTGTTCCCCTGATTGTTTAATATACATGGGACATGTTACCAGGAGAACAGTATAAGTGAGGAGACTGTGTTCCCCTGATGGTTTAATATACACGGGACATGTTACCAGATGAACAGTATAAGTGATGAGAGTGTGTTCCCCTGATGGTTTAATATGCAAGGGATATGCTACCAGATGAACACTATAAGTGAGGCGAGTGTGTTCCCCAGATTGTTTAATACTCACGGGACATGTTACCAGGTGAACAGTATAAGTGAGGAGATGTGTTCCCCTGATGGTTCAATATACACGGGACATGTTACCAGGTGAACAGTATAAGTGAGGAGAGTGTGTTCCCCTGATGGCTTAATATACACGGGACATGTTACCAGGTGAACAGTATAAGTGAGGAGAGTGTGTTCCCCTGATTGTTCAATGCACACAGGACATGTTTGCAGGTGAACAGTATAAGTGAGGAGAGTGTGTTCCCCTGATGGCTTAATATACACGGGACATGTTACCAGGTGAACAGTATAAGTGAGGAGAGTGTGTTCCCCTGATTGTTTAATACACACAGGGCATGTTACCAGGTGAAAAGTATAAGTGAGGAGAGTGTTTTCCCCTGATGGTTTAATATACACGGGACAGGTTTCCAGGTGAACAGTATAATTGAAGAGAGTGTGTTCCCCTGATGGTTTAATATACACGGGACAGGTTTCCAGGTGAACAGTATAAGTGAGGAGAGTGTGTTCCCCTGATGGTTTAATACACACGGGACATGTTACCAGGTGAACAGTATAAGTGAGGAGAGTGTGTTCCCCTGATTGTTCAATGCACACAGGACATGTTTGCAGGTGAACAGTGTAAGTGAGGAGAGTGTGTTCCCCTGATGGCTTAATATACACGGGACATGTTACCAGGTGAACAGTATAAGTGAGGAGAGTGTGTTCCCCTGATTGTTTAAAACACACAGGGCATGTTACCTGGTGAAAAGTATAAGTGAGGAGAGTGTTTTCCCCTGACGGTTTAATATACACAGGACATATTGCCAGGTGAACAGTATAATTGAAGAGAGTGTGTTCCCCTGATGGTTTAATATACACGGGACAGGTTTCCAGGTGAACAGTATAAGTGAGGAGAGTGTGTTCCCCTGATGGTTTAATACACACGGGACATGTTACCAGGTGAACAGTATAAGTGAGGAGAGTGTGTTCCCCTGATGGTTTAATATACACGGGACATGTTACGAGGTGAACGGTATAAGTGAGGAGAGTGTGTTCCCCTGATGGTTTAATATACACGGGACATGTTACCAGGTGAACAGTATAAGTGAGGAGAATGTGTTCCCCAGATGGTTTAATACGCACAGGACATGTTACCAGGTGAACAGTATAAGTGAGGAGATTGTGTTCCCCTGATGGTTTAATATACACAGGACATGTCACCAGGTGAACAGTGTAAGTGAGGAGAGTGTGTTCCCCTGATGGTTTAATACACATGGGACATGTTACCACATGAACAGTATATGTGAGGAGAGTGTGTTCCCCTGATGGTTTAATACACATGGGACATGTTACCAGATGAAAAGTATAAGTGAGGAGAGTGTGTTCCGCTGATGGTTTAATATACACGGGACATGTTACCAGGTGAACGGTATAAGTGAGGAGAGTGTGTTCCCCTGATGGTTTAATATACATGGGACATGTTACCAGGTGAACAGTATAAGTGAGGAGAGTGTGTTCCCCTGATGGTTTAATATACACGGGACATGTTACCAGGTGAACAGTATAAGTGAGGAGAATGTGTTCCCCAGATGGTTTAATACGCACAGGACATGTTACCAGGTGAACAGTATAAGTGAGGAGAGTGTGTTCCCCTGATGGTTTAATATACACGGGACATGTTACCAGGTGAACGGTATAAGTGAGGAGAGTGTGTTCCCCTGATGGTTTAATATACATGGGACATGTTACCAGGTGAACAGTATAAGTGAGGAGAGTGTGTTCCCCTGATGGTTTAATATACACGGGACATGTTACCAGGTGAACAGTATAAGTGAGGAGAATGTGTTCCCCAGATGGTTTAATACGCACAGGACATGTTACCAGGAGAACAGTGTAAGTGAGGAGGGTGTGTTCCCCTGATGGTTTAATATACACGGGACATGTTACCAGGTGAACAGTGTAAGTGAGGAGGGTGTGTTCCCCTGATGGTTTAATATGCAAGGGACATGCTACCAGGTGAACAGTATAAGTGAGGAGACTGTGTTCCCCTGATTGTTTAATACTCACGGGACATGTTACCAGGTGAACAGTATAAGTGAGGAGAGTTTGTTATCCTGATTGTTTAATAACTGACGGGACATGTTACCAGGTGAACAGTATAAGTGAGGAGAGTGTGTTCCCCTGATGGCTTAATATACACGGGACATGTTACCAGGTGAACAGTATAAGTGAGGAGAGTGTGTTCCCCTGATTGTTCAATGCACACAGGACATGTTTGCAGGTGAACAGTATAAGTGAGGAGAGTGTGTTCCCCTGATGGCTTAATATACACGGGACATGTTACCAGGTGAACAGTATAAGTGAGGAGAGTGTGTTCCCCTGATTGTTTAATACACACAGGGCATGTTACCAGGTGAAAAGTATAAGTGAGGAGAGTGTTTTCCCCTGATGGTTTAATATACACGGGACATATTGCCAGGTGAACAGTATAATTGAAGAGAGTGTGTTCCCCTGATGGTTTAATATACACGGGACAGGTTTCCAGGTGAACAGTATAAGTGAGGAGAGTGTGTTCCCCTGATGGTTTAATACACACGGGACATGTTACCAGGTGAACAGTATAAGTGAGGAGAGAGTGTTCCCCTGATGGTTTAATATACACGGGACATGTTACCAGGTGAACGGGAGAAGTGAGGAGAGTGTGTTCCCCTGATGGTTTAATATACATGGGACATGTTACCAGGTGAACAGTATAAGTGAGGAGAGTGTGTTCCCCTGATGGTTTAATATACACGGGACATGTTTCCAGGTGAACAGTATATGTGAGGAGAGTGTGTTCCCCTGATTGTTTAATGCACACGGGACATGTTACCAGGTGAACAGTATAAGTGAGGAGAGAGTTTTCCCCTAATAGCTTAATATACACGGGACATGTTACCAGCTGAACAGTATAAGTGAGGAGAGTGTGTTCCCCTGATGGTTTAATATACACGGGACATGTTACCAGGTGAACAGTATAAGTGAGGAGAGTGTGTTCCATTGTTGGTTTAATATAGACAGGACTTGTTAACAGGTGAACAGTATAAGTGAGGAGAGTGTGTTCCCCTGATTGTTTAATATACACGGGACATGTTACCAGGTTAACAGTGTAAGTGAGGAGACTGTGTTCCCCTGATTGTTTAATACACACGGGACATGTCAGCAGGTGAAAAGTTTAAGTGAGGAGAGTGTGTTCCCCTGATGGTTTAATATACATGGGACATGTTACCAGGTGAACAGTTTAAGAGAGCAGAGTGTGTTCCCCTGATGGTTTAATGTACATGGGACATGTCAACAGGTGAATAGTATAAGTGAGGAGATTGTGTTCCCCTGATGGTTTAATATACACGGGACAGGTTTCCAGGTGAACAGTATAAGTGAGGAGAGTGTGTTCCCCTGATGGTTTAATACACACGGGACATGTTACCACATGAACAGTATAAGTGAGGAGAGTGTGTTCCCCTGATGGTTTAATACACACGGGACATGTTACCAGATGAACAGCATTATTGAGGAGAGTGTGTTCCCCTGATGGTTTAGTGCACACGGGACATGTTACCAGATGAACAGTATAAGTGAGGAGATTGTGTTCTCCTGATTGTTTAATATACACGGGACATGTCACCAGGTGAACAGTATAAGTGAGGAGAGTGTGTTCCCCTGATGGTTTAATACATATGGGACATGTTACCAGATGAACAGTATAAGTGAGGAGAGTGTGTTCCCCTGATTGTTTTATATACACGGACATGTCAACAGGTGAACAGTATAAGTGAGGAGAGTGTGTTCCCCTGATGGTTTAATATACACAGGACATGTTACCAGGTGATCTGTATAAGTGAGGAGAGTGTGTTCCCCTGATTGTTTAATACTCACGGGACATGTTACCAGGTGAACAGTATAAGTGAGGAGAGTGTGTTCCCCTGATGGTTTAATATACACGGGACATGTCACCAGGTGAACAGTATAAGTGAGGAGAGTGTGTTCCCCTGATGGTTTAATACACATGGGACATGTTACCACATGAACAGTATAAGTGAGGAGAGTGTGTTCCCCTGATGGTTTAGTACACACGGGACATGTTACCAGATGAAAAGTATAAGTGAGGAGAATGTGTTCCACTGATTGTTTTATATACACGGACATGTCACCAGGTGAACAGTATAAGTGAGGCGAGTGTGTTCCCCTGATTGTTTAATACACACAGGACATGTTACCAGTTGAACAGTATAAGTGAGGTGAGTGTGTTCCCCTGATGATTTAATATACACGGGACATGTCACCAGGTGAACAGTATAAGTGAGGAGAGTGTGTTCCCCTGATGGTTTAATACATATGGGACATGTTACCAGATGAACAGTATAAGTGAGGAGATTGTGTTCTCCTGATTGTTTAATATACACGGGACATGTCACCAGGTGAACAGTATAAGTGAGGAGAGTGTGTTCCCCTGATGGTTTAATACATATGGGACATGTTACCAGATGAACAGTATAAGTGAGGAGAGTGTGTTCCCCTGATTGTTTAATACTCACGGGACATGTTACCAGGTGAACAGTATAAGTGAGGAGATTGTGTTCCCCTGATGGTTTAATATACACGGGACATGTCACCAGGTGAACAGTGTAAGTGAGGAGAGTGTGTTCCCCTGATGGTTTAATACACATGGGACATGTTACCAGGTGAACAGTGTAAGTGAGGAGAGTGTGTTCCCCTGATTGTTTAATACACACGGGACATGTCAACAGGTGAACAGTATAAGTGAGGAGAGTGTGTTCCCCTGATGGTTTAATATACACAGGACATGTTACCAGGTGATCTGTATAAGTGAGGAGAGTGTGTTCCCCTGATTGTTTAATACTCACGGGACATGTTACCAGGTGAACAGTATAAGTGAGGAGATTGTGTTCCCCTGATGGTTTAATATACACGGGACATGTCACCAGGTGAACAGTGTAAGTGAGGAGAGTGTGTTCCCCTGATGGTTTAATACACATGGGACATGTTACCAGGTGAACAGTGTAAGTGAGGAGAGTGTGTTCCCCTGATGGTTTAATACACATGGGACATGTTACCACATGAACAGTATATGTGAGGAGAGTGTGTTCCCCTGATGGTTTAATACACATGGGACATGTTACCAGATGAAAAGTATAAGTGAGGAGAGTGTGTTCCCCTGATTGTTTAAAATACACAGGACATGTCACCAGGTGAACAGTATAAGTGAGGAGAGTGTGTTCCCCTGATGGTTTAATATACACGGGACATGTCACCAGGTGAACAGTATAAGTGAGGAGAGTGTGTTCCCCTGATGGTTTAATACACATGGGACATGTTACCAGGTGAACAGTGTAAGTGAGGAGAGTGTGTTCCCCTGATGGTTTAATACACATGGGACATGTTACCACATGAACAGTATATGTGAGGAGAGTGTGTTCCCCTGATGGTTTAATACACACGGGACATGTCACCAGGTGAACAGTATAAGTGAGGAGAGTGTGTTCCGCTGATGGTTTAATACACATGGGACATGACACCAGGTGAACAGTATAAGTGAGGAGAGTGTGTTCCCCTGATGGTTTAATATACACGGGACATGTTACCAGGTGAACAGTATATGTGATGAGAGTGTGTTCCCCTGATGGTTTAATATACACAGGACATTCACCAGGTGAACAGTGTAAGTGAGGAGAGTGTGTTCCCCTGATTGTTTAATACTGACGGGTCATGTTACCAGGTGAACAGTATAAGTGATGAGAGTGTGTTCCCCTGATGGTTTAATATGCAAGGGACATGTTACCAGGTTAACAGTATAAGTGAGGGGAATGTGTTCCCCTGATTGTTTAATATACATGGGACATGTTACCAGGAGAACAGTATAAGTGAGGAGAGTGTGTTCCCCTGATGGTTTAATATGCAAGGGACATGTTACCAGGTTAACAGTATAAGTGAGGGGAATGTGTTCCCCTGATTGTTTAATATACATGGGACATGTTACCAGGAGAACAGTATAAGTGAGGAGACTGTGTTCCCCTGATGGTTTAATATACACGGGACATGTTACCAGATGAACAGTATAAGTGATGAGAGTGTGTTCCCCTGATGGTTTAATATGCAAGGGACATGCTACCAGGTGAACAGTATAAGTGAGGAGACTGTGTTCCCCTGACTGTTTAATACTCACGGGACATGTTACCAGGTGAACAGTATAAGTGAGGAGATGTGTTCCCCTGATGGTTTAATATACACGGGACATGTTACCAGGTGAACAGTATAAGTGAGGAGAGTTTGTTCCCCTGATTGTTTAATAACTGACGGGACATGTTACCAGGTGAACAGTATAAGTGAGGAGAGTGTGTTCCCCTGATGGCTTAATATACACGGGACATGTTACCAGGTGAACAGTATAAGTGAGGAGAGTGTGTTCCCCTGATTGTTCAATGCACACAGGACATGTTTGCAGGTGAACAGTATAAGTGAGGAGAGTGTGTTCCCCTGATGGCTTAATATACACGGGACATGTTACCAGGTGAACAGTATAAGTGAGGAGAGTGTGTTCCCCTGATTGTTTAATACACACAGGGCATGTTACCAGGTGAAAAGTATAAGTGAGGAGAGTGTTTTCCCCTGACGGTTTAATATACACGGGACATATTGCCAGGTGAACAGTATAATTGAAGAGAGTGTGTTCCCCTGATGGTTTAATATACACGGGACAGGTTTCCAGGTGAACAGTATAAGTGAGGAGAGTGTGTTCCCCTGATGGTTTAATACACACGGGACATGTTACCAGGTGAACAGTATAAGTGAGGAGAGAGTGTTCCCCTGATGGTTTAATATACACGGGACATGTTACCAGGTGAACGGGAGAAGTGAGGAGAGTGTGTTCCCCTGATGGTTTAATATACATGGGACATGTTACCAGGTGAACAGTATAAGTGAGGAGAGTGTGTTCCCCTGATGGTTTAATATACACGGGACATGTTTCCAGGTGAACAGTATATGTGAGGAGAGTGTGTTCCCCTGATTGTTTAATGCACACGGGACATGTTACCAGGTGAACAGTATACGTGAGGAGAGAGTTTTCCCCTAATAGCTTAATATACACGGGACATGTTACCAGCTGAACAGTATAAGTGAGGAGAGTGTGTTCCCCTGATGGTTTAATATACACGGGACATGTTACCAGGTGAACAGTAGAAGTGAGGAGAGTGTGTTCCATTGTTGGTTTAATATAGACAGGAATTGTTAACAGGTGAACAGTATAAGTGAGGAGAGAGTTTTCCCCTAATAGCTTAATATACACGGGACATGTTACCAGATGAACAGTATAAGTGAGGAGAGTGTGTTCCCCTGATTGTTTAATGCACACGGGACATGTTACCAGGTGAACAGTATAAGTGAGGAGAGAGTTTTCCCCTAATAGCTTAATATACACGGGACATGTTACCAGATGAACAGTATAAGTGAGGAGAGTGTGTTCCCCTGATTGTTTAATATACACGGGACATGTTACCAGGTTAACAGTGTAAGTGAGGAGAGTGTGTTCCCCTGATTGTTTAATATACACGGGACATGTCAGCAGGTGAAAAGTTTAAGTGAGGAGAGTGTGTTCCCCTGATGGTTTAATATACATGGGACATGTTACCAGGTGAACAGTTTAAGAGAGCAGAGTGTGTTCCCCTGATGGTTTAATGTACATGGGACATGTCAACAGGTGAATAGTATAAGTGAGGAGACTGTGTTCCCCTGATTGTTTAATACACACGGGACATGTCAGCAGGTGAAAAGTTTAAGTGAGGAGAGTGTGTTCCCCTGATGGTTTAATACACACGGGACATGTTACCACATGAACAGTATAAGTGAGGAGAGTGTGTTCCCCTGATGGTTTAATACACACGGGACATGTTACCAGATGAACAGCATTATTGAGGAGAGTGTGTTCCCCTGATGGTTTAGTGCACACGGGACATGTTACCAGATGAACAGTATAAGTGAGGAGATTGTGTTCTCCTGATTGTTTAATATACACGGGACATGTCACCAGGTGAACAGTATAAGTGAGGAGAGTGTGTTCCCCTGATGGTTTAATACATATGGGACATGTTACCAGATGAACAGTATAAGTGAGGAGAGTGTGTTCCCCTGATTGTTTTATATACACGGACATGTCAACAGGTGAACAGTATAAGTGAGGAGAGTGTGTTCCCCTGATGGTTTAATATACACAGGACATGTTACCAGGTGATCTGTATAAGTGAGGGGAGTGTGTTCCCCTGATTGTTTAATACTCACGGGACATGTTACCAGGTGAACAGTATAAGTGAGGAGAGTGTGTTCCCCTGATGGTTTAATATACACGGGACATGTCACCAGGTGAACAGTATAAGTGAGGAGAGTGCGTTCCCCTGATGGTTTAATACACATGGGACATGTTACCACATGAACAGTATAAGTGAGGAGAGTGTGTTCCCCTGATGGTTTAGTACACACGGGACATGTTACCAGATGAAAAGTATAAGTGAGGAGAATGTGTTCCACTGATTGTTTTATATACACGGACATGTCACCAGGTGAACAGTATAAGTGAGGTGAGTGTGTTCCCCTGATGATTTAATATACACGGGACATGTCACCAGGTGAACAGTATAAGTGAGGTGAGTGTGTTCCCCTGATGGTTTAATACACATGGGACATGTTACCAGGTGAACAGTATAAGTGAGGTGAGTGTGTTCCCCTGATGGTTTAATACACACGGGACATGTTACCCGGTGAACAGTATAAGTGAGGAGAGTGTGTTCCCCTGATTGTTTAATATACATGGGACATGTCACCAGGTGAACAGTATAAGTGAGGAGAGTGTGTTCCCCTGATTGTTTAATATACACGCGACATGTTACCAGGTGAACAGTATAAGTGAGGAGAGTGTGTTCCCCTGATTGTTTAATACACACGGGACATGTTACCAGATGAAAAGTATAAGTGAGGAGAGTGTGTTCCACTGATTGTTTTATATACACGGACATGTCAACAGGTGAACAGTATAAGTGAGGAGAGTGTGTTCCCCTGATGGTTTAATACACATGGGACATGTCACCAGGTGAACAGTATAAGTGAGGAGAGTTTGTTCCCCTGATGGTTTAATGCACACGGGACATGTTTCCAGGTGAACAGTATAAGTGAGGAGAGTGTGTTCCCTTGATTGTTTAATATACACGGGACATGTTACCAGGTGAAAAGTATAAGTGAGGAGAGTGTTTTCCCCTGACGGTTTAATATACACGGGACATATTGCCAGGTGAACAGTATAATTGAAGAGAGTGTGTTCCCCTGATGGTTTAATGCACACGGGACATGTTTCCAGGTGAACAGTATAAGTGAGGAGAGTTTGTTCCCCTGATTGTTTAATACACACGGGACATGTCACCAGGTGAACAGTATAAGTGAGGAGAGTGTGTTCCCCTGATGGCTTAATATACACGGGACATGTTACCAGGTGAACAGTATAAGTGAGGAGATTGTGTTCTCCTGATTGTTTAATATACACGGGACATGTTACCAGGTGAACAGTATAAGTGAGGAGAGTGTGTTCCCCTGATGGTTTAATACATATGGGACATGTTACCAGATGAACAGTATAAGTGAGGAGAGTGTGTTCCCCTGATGGTTAAATATACACAGGACATGTTACCAGGTGAACAGTATAAGTGAGGAGAGTGTGTTCCCCTGATTGTTTAATACACACAGGGCATGTTACCAGGTGAAAAGTAGAAGTGAGGAGAGTGTTTTCCCCTGACGGTTTAATATACACGGGACATATTGCCAGGTGAACAGTATAATTGAAGAGAGTGTGTTCCCCTGATGGTTTAATGCACACGGGACATGTTTCCAGGTGAACAGTATAAGTGAGGAGAGTTTGTTCCCCTGATTGTTTAATACTGACGGGACATGTCACTAGGTGAACGGTAGAAGTGAGGAGAGTGTGTTCTCCTGATTGTTTAATATACACAGGACATGTTACCAGGTGAACAGTATAAGTGAGGAGAGTGTGTTCCCCTGATGGTTTAATACACATGGGACATGACACCAGGTGAACAGTAGAAGTGAGCAGAGTGTGTTCCCCTGATTGTTTAATGCACACGGGACATGTTACCAGGTGAACAGTGTAAGTGAGGAGAGTGTGTTCCCCTGATGGTTTAATACACATGGGAAATGACACCAGGTGAACAGTAGAAGTGAGCAGAGTGTGTTCCCCTGATTGTTTAATATACACGGGACATGTTAAGAGGTGAACAGAATATGTGAGGAGAGTGTGTTCCCCTGATGGTTTAATATGCACAGGACATGTTACCAGGTGAACAGCATAAGTGAGGAGAGTGTGTTCCCCTGATGGTTTAATACACACGGGACGTGTTGCCAGATGAACAGTATAAGTGAGGAGAGTATGTTCCCCTGATTGTTTAATACACACGGGACATGTTACCAGGTAAACAGTATAAGTGAGGAGAGTATGATCCCCTGATGGTTAAATACACACAGGACATGTCACCAGGTGAACAATATAAGTGAGGAGAGTGTGTTCCCCTGATGGTTTAATATACACAGGACATGTCACCAGGTGAACAGTATAAGTGAGGAGAGTGTGTTCCCCTGATTGTTAAATATACACAGGACATGTTACCAGGTGAACAGTATAAGTGAGGAGAGTGTGTTCCCCTGATTGTTTAATACTGACAGGACATGTCACCATGTGAACAGTATTAGTGAGGAGAGTGTGTTCCCCTGATGGTTTAATACTGACGGGACATGTTACCAGGTGAACAGTATAAGTGAGGAGAGTGTGTTCCCCTGATTGTTTAATACACACAGGGCATGTTACCAGGTGAACAGTATAAGTGAGGAGATTGTGTTCCCCTGATGGTTTAATACACACGGGACATGTTACCAGGTGAACAGTATAAGTGAGGAGAGAGTGTTCCCCTGATTGTTTAATATACACAGGACATGTCACCAGGTGAACAGTGTAAGTGAGGAGAGTGTGTTCCCCTGATGGTTTAATATACACGGGACATTTTACCAGGTGAACAGTATAAGTGAGGGGAATGTGTTCCCCTGATTGTTTAATATACATGGGACATGTTACCAGGTGAGCAGTATAAGTGAGGAGACTGTGTTCCCCTGATGGTTTCATATACACGGGACATGTTACCAGGTGAACAGTATAAGTGATGAGAGTGTGTTCCCCTGATGGTTTAATATGCAAGGGACATGTTACCAGGTGAACAGTATAAGTGAGCAGACTGTGTTCCCCTGATGGTTTAATATACACGGGACATTTTACCAGGTGAACAGGATAAGTGAGGAGAGTTTGTTCCCCTGATTGTTTAATAACTGACGGGACATGTCACCCGGTGAACAGTATAAGTGAAGAGAGTGTGTTCCACTGATTGTTTTATATACACGGACATGTCAGCAGGTGAACAGTATAAGTGAGGAGAGTGTGTTCCCCTGATGGTTTAATACACATGGGACATGTCACCAGGTGAACAGTATAAGTGAGGAGAGTTTGTTCCCCAGATGGTTTAATGCACACGGGACATGTTTCCAGGTGAACAGTATAAGTGAGGAGAGTGTGTTCCCTTGATTGTTTAATACACACAGGGCATGTTACCAGGTGAAAAGTATAAGTGAGGAGAGTGTTTTCCCCTGACGGTTTAATATACACGGGACATATTGCCAGGTGAACAGTATAATTGAAGAGAGTGTGTTCCCCTGATGGTTTAATGCACACGGGACATGTTTCCAGGTGAACAGTATAAGTGAGGAGAGTTTGTTCCCCTGATTGTTTAATACACACGGGACATGTCACCAGGTGAACAGTATAAGTGAGGAGAGTGTGTTCCCCTGATGGCTTAATATACACGGGACATGTTACCAGGTGAACAGTATAAGTGAGGAGAATGTGTTCTCCTGATTGTTTAATATACACGGGACATGTTACCAGGTGAACAGTCTAAGTGAGGAGAGTGTGTTCCCCTGATGGTTTAATACATATTGGACATGTTACCAGATGAACAGTATAAGTGAAGAGAGTGTGTTCCCCTAATTGTTTTATATACACGGACATGTCAACAGGTGAACAGTATAAGTGAGGAGAGTGTGTTCCCCTGATGGTTAAATATACACAGGACATGTTACCAGGTGAACAGTATAAGTGAGGAGAGTGTGTTCCCCTGATGGTTAAAT
This sequence comes from Heterodontus francisci, assembly GCF_036365525.1. NCBI lineage: Eukaryota > Metazoa > Chordata > Chondrichthyes > Heterodontiformes > Heterodontidae > Heterodontus > Heterodontus francisci. Next base: position 385,942 of record NW_027141003.1, on the reverse strand, counting down.
ATACACAGGACATGTTACCAGATGAACAGTATAAGTGAGGAGAGTGTGTTCCCCTGATGGTTTAATACATATTGGACATGTTACCAGATGAACAGTATAAGTGAAGAGAGTGTGTTCCCCTAATTGTTTTATATACACGGACATGTCAACAGGTGAACAGTATAAGTGAGGAGAGTGTGTTCCCCTGATGGTTAAATATACACAGGACATGTTACCAGGTGAACAGTATAAGTGAGGAGAGTGTGTTCCCCTGATGGTTAAATATACACAGGGCATGTTACCAGGTGAAAAGTAGAAGTGAGGAGAGTGTTTTCCCCTGACGGTTTAATATACACGGGACATATTGCCAGGTGAACAGTATAATTGAAGAGAGTGTGTTCCCCTGATGGTTTAATATGCACGGGACAGGTTTCCAGGTGAACAGTATAAGTGAGGAGAGTGTGTTCCCCTGATGGTTTAATACATACGGGACATGTTACCAGGTGAACAGTATAAGTGAGGAGAGTGTGTTCCCCTGATGGTTTAATATACACGGGACATGTTACCAGGTGAACGGGAGAAGTGAGGAGAGTGTGTTCCTCTGATGGTTTCATATACATGGGACATGTTACCAGGTGAACAGTATAAGTGAGGAGAGTGTGTTCCCCTGATGGTTTAATATACACGGGACATGTTTCCAGGTGAACAGTATATGTGAGGAGAGTGTGTTCCACTGATTGTTTTATATACACGGACATGTCAACAGGTGAACAGTATAAGTGAGGAGAGTGTGTTCCCCTGATGGTTTAATACGCACGGGACATGTTACCCGGTGAACAGTATAAGTGAGGAGAGTGTGTTCCCCTGATTGTTTAATATACACAGGACATGTCACCAGGTGAACAGTGTAAGTGAGGAGAGTGTGTTCCCCTGATGGTTTAATACACATGGGACATGTCACCAGGTGAACAGTATAAGTGATGAGAGTGTGTTCCCCTGATGGTTTAATATACACGGGACATGTTAACAGGTGAACAGTATAAGTGAGGGGAATGTTTTCCCCTGATTGTTTAATATACACGGGACATGTAACCAGGTGAACAGTATAAGTGAGGAGAGTGTGTTCCCCTGATGGTTTAATATACACGGGACATGTTTCCAGGTGAACAGTATAAGTGAGGAGAGTGTGTTCCCCTGATGGTTTAATACACATGGGACATGTCACCAGGTGAACAGTATAAGTGATGAGAGTGTGTTCCCCTGATGGTTTAATATGCAAGGGACATGTTACCAGGTGAACAGTATAAGTGAGCAGACTGTGTTCCCCTGATGGTTTAATATACACGGGACATTTTACCAGGTGAACAGGATAAGTGAGGAGAGTTTGTTCCCCTGATTGTTTAATAACTGACGGGACATGTCACCAGGTGAACAGTATAAGTGAGCAGACTGTGTTCCCCTGATGGTTTAATATACACGGGACATTTTACCAGGTGAACGGGAGAAGTGAGGAGAGTGTGTTCCTCTGATGGTTTCATATACATGGGACATGTTACCAGGTGAACAGTATAAGTGAGGAGAGTGTGTTCCCCTGATTGTTCAATGCACACGGGACATGTTTGCAGGTGAACAGTATAAGTGAGGAGAGTTTGTTCCCCTGATTGTTTAATACTGACGGGACATGTTACCAGGTGAACAGTATAAGTGAGGAGAGTGTGTTCCCCTGATTGTTTAATACACACGGGACATGTTACCAGGTGAACAGTATAAGTGAGGAGAGTGTGTTCCCTTGATTGTTTAATACACACAGGGCATGTTACCAGGTGAAAAGTATAAGTGAGGAGAGTGTTTTCCCCTGACGGTTTAATATACACGGGACATATTGCCAGGTGAACAGTATAATTGAAGAGAGTGTGTTCCCCTGATGGTTTAATGCTCACGGGACATGTTTCCAGGTGAACAGTATAAGTGAGGAGAGTTTGTTCCCCTGATTGTTTAATACTGACGGGACATGTTACCAGGTGAACAGTAGAAGTGAGGAGAGTGTGTTCCCCTGATTGTTTAATGCACACGGGACATGTTACCAGGTGAACAGTATAAGTGAGGAGAGTGTTTTCCCCTGATGGCTTAATATACACGGGACATGTTACCAGGTGAACAGTATAAGTGAGGAGAGTGTGTTCCCCTGATTGTTTAATGCACACGGGACATGTTACCAGGTGAACAGTATAAATGAGGAGAGTGTGTTCCCCTGATGGTTTAATACATATGGGACATGTTACCAGATGAACAGTATAAGTGAAGAGAGTGTGTTCCCCTAATTGTTTTATATACACGGACATGTCAACAGGTGAACAGTATAAGTGAGGAGAGTGTGTTCCCCTGATGGTTAAATATACACAGGACATGTTACCAGGTGAACAGTATAAGTGAGGAGAGTGTGTTCCCCTGATGGTTAAATATACACAGGACATGTTACCAGATGAACAGTATAAGTGAGGAGAGTGTGTTCCCCTGATGGTTTAATATACAAAGGACATGTTACCAGGTGAACAGGATAAGTGAGGAGAGTGTGTTCTCCTGATTGTTTAATATACATGGGACATGTCACCAGGTGAACAGTGTAAGTGAGGAGATTGTGTTCCCCTGATGGTTTAATACACACGGGACATGTTACCAGGTGAACAGTATAAGTGAGGAGAGTGTGTTCCCCTGATGGTTTAATATACACGGGACATGTTACCAGGTGAACAGTATATGTGAGGAGAGTGTGTTCCCCTGATGGTTTAATATACACGGGACGTGTTACCAGGTGAACAGTGTAAGTGAGGAGAGTGTGTTCTCCTGATTGTTTAATATACACAGGACATGTTACCAGATGAACAGTATAAGTGAGGAGAGTGTGTTCCCCTGATTGTTTAATATACACGGGACATGTTACCAGTTGAACAGAATATGTGAGGAGAGTGTGTTCCCCTGATGGTTTAATATGCACAGGACATGTTACCAGGTGAACAGCATAAGTGAGGAGAGTGTGTTCCCCTGATGGTTTAATACACACGGGACATGTTACCAGATGAACAGTATAAGTGAGGAGAGTATGTTCCCCTGATTGTTTAATACACACGGGACATGTTACCAGGTAAACAGTATAAGTGAGGAGAGTATGATCCCCTGATGGTTAAATACACACAGGACATGTTACCAGGTGAACAGTATAAGTGAGGAGAGTGTGTTCCCCTGATGGTTTAATACACATGGGACATGACACCAGGTGAACAGTAGAAGTGAGCAGAGTGTGTTCCCCTGATTGTTTAATATACACGGGACATGTTACCAGATGAACAGTATAAGTGAGGAGAGTGTGTTCCCCTGATTGTTTAATATACACGGGACATGTTACCAGGTGAACAGAATATGTGAGGAGAGTGTGTTCCCCTGATGGTTTAATATGCACAGGACATGTTACCAGGTGAACAGCATAAGTGAGGAGAGTGTGTTCCCCTGATGGTTTAATACACACGGGACATGTTACCAGATGAACAGTATAAGTGAGGAGAGTATGTTCCCCTGATTGTTTAATACACACGGGACATGTTACCAGGTAAACAGTATAAGTGAGGAGAGTATGATCCCCTGATGGTTAAATACACACAGGACATGTCACCAGGTGAACAATATAAGTGAGGAGAGTGTGTTCCCCTGATGGTTTAATATACACAGGACATGTTACCAGGTGAACAGTATAAGTGAGGAGAGTGTGTCCCCCTGATTGTTTAATACACACGGGACATGTTACCAGGTGAACAGTATAAGTGAGGAGAGTGTGTTCCCCTGATGGTTTAATATACACAGGACATGTTACCAGGTGAACAGTATAAGTGAGGAGAGTATGATCCCCTGATGGTTAAATACACACAGGACATGTCACCAGGTGAACAATATAAGTGAGGAGAGTGTGTTCCCCTGATGGTTTAATATACACAGGACATGTTACCAGGTGAACAGTATAAGTGAGGAGAGTGTGTTCCCCTGATGGTTAAATACACACAGGACATGTTACCAGGTAAACAGTATAAGTGAGGAGAGTATGATCCCCTGATGGTTAAATACACACAGGACATGTCACCAGGTGAACAATATTAGTGAGGAGAGTGTGTTCCCCTGATGGTTAAATACACACAGGACATGTTACCAGGTGAACAGTATAAGTGAGGAGAGTGTGTTCCCCTGATTGTTTAATACTGACAGGACATGTCACCATGTGAACAGTATTAGTGAGGAGAGTGTGTTCCCCTGATGGTTTAATGCTGACGGGACATGTTACCAGGTGAACAGTATAAGTGAGAAGAGTGTGTTCCCCTGATTGTTTAATACACACAGGGCATGTTACCAGGTGAACAGTATAAGTGAGGAGATTGTGTTCCCCTGATGGTTTAATACACACGGGACATGTTACCAGGTGAACAGTATAAGTGAGGAGAGTGTGTTCCCCTGATTGTTTAATACACACAGGGCATGTTACCAGGTGAACAGTATAAGTGAGGAGAGAGTGTTCCCCTGATGGTTTAATATACACGGGACCATGTTACCAGGTGAACAGTATAAGTGATGAGAGTGTGTTCCCCTGATGGTTTAATATGCATGTGACATGTTACCAGGTGAACAGTATAAGTGAGGAGACTGTGTTCCCCTGATGGTTTAATATACACGGGACATGTTACCAGGTGAACAGTATAAGTGAGGAGAGTGTGTTCCCCTGATTGTTTAATAACTGACGGGACATGTTTGCAGGTGAACAGTATAAGTGAGGAGAGTGTTTTCCCCTGATGGTTTAAGAGACACGGGACATGTTACCAGGTGAACAGTATAAGTGAGGAGAGTGTTTTCCCCTGATGGTTTAAGAGACACGGGACATGTTACCAGGTGAACAGTATAATTGAAGAGAGTGTGTTCCCCTGATGGTTTAATGCACACAGGACATGTTACCAGGTGAACAGTATAAGTGAGGAGAGTGTGTTCCCCTGATGGTTTAATATAAACGGGACATGTTACCAGGTGAACAGTATAAGTGAGGAGAGTGTGTTCCCCTGATGGTTTAATAGACACGGGACATGTTACCAGGTGAACAGTATAAGTGAGGAGAGTGTGTTCCCCTGAAGGTTTAATATTCACCGGACATGTTACCAGGTGAACAGTATAAGTGAGGAGAGTGTGTTCCCCTGATTGTTTAATATACACGGGACATGTTACCAGGTGACCAGTATAAGTGAGGAGAGTGTGTTCCCCTGATGGTTTAATATACAAGGGACATGTTACCAGGTGAACAGTATAAGTGAGGAGAGTGTGTTCCCCTGATGGTTTAATATAAACAGGACTTGTTAACAGGTGAACAGTATAAGTGAGTAGAGTGTGTTCCCCAGATTGATTATTATACACGGGACATGTTACTAGCTGAATAGTATTAGTGAGGATAGTGTGTTCCCCTGATGGTTTAATATACGTGGGACATGTTACCAGGTTAACAGTGTAAGTGAGGAGAGTATGTTCCCCTGATGGTTTAATATACATGGGACATGTTACCAGGTTAACAGTGTAAGTGAGGAGAGTATGTTCCCCTGATTGTTTAATATAAACAGGACTTGTTAACAGGTGAACAGTATAAGTGAGGAGAGTGTGTTCCCCTGATGGTTTAATATACAAGGGACATGTTAACAGGTGAACAGTATAAGTGAGGAGAGTGTGTTCCCCTGATTGTTTAATATACACGGGACATGTTAACAAGTGAACAGTATAAGTGAGGAGAGTGTGTTCCCCTGATGGTTTAATATACAAGGGACATGTTAACAGGTGAACAGTATAAGTGAGGAGAGAGTGTTCCCCTGATTGTTTAATATACACGGGACATGTTAACAAGTGAACAGTATAAGTGAGGAGAGTGTGTTCCCCTGATGGTTTAATATAAACAGGACTTGTTAACAGGTGAACAGTATAAGTGAGGAGAGTGTGTTCCCCTGATTGTTTAATATACACGGGACATGTTAACAAGTGAACAGTATAAGTGAGGAGAGTGTGTTCCCCTGATTGTTTAATATACACGGGACATGTTAACAAGTGAACAGTATAAGTGAGGAGAGTGTGTTCCCCTGATTGTTTAATATACACGCGACATGTTAACAAGTGAACAGTATAAGTGAGGAGAGAGTGTTCCCCTGATGGTTTAATATACACGGGACATGTTACCAGGAGAACAGTATAAGTGAGGAGAGTGTGTTCCCCTGATGGTTTAATATACACGGGACATGTTACCAGGTGAACAGTATAAGTGAGGAGAGTGTGTTCCCCTGATTGTATAATACACGCAGACATGTTACCAGGTGAACAGTATAAGTGAGGAGAGTGTGTTCCCCTGATGGTTCAATATACACGGGACTTGTTACCAGGTGAACAGTAAAGTGAGGAGACTGTGTTCCCCTGATGGTTTAATATACACGGGACATGTCAGCAGGTGAACAGTATAAGGGAGGAAGTGTTTTCCCCTGTTTGTTTTATATACACGGGACATGTTACAAGGTGAACAGTAAAGTGAGGAGAGTGTGTTTCCCTGATGGTTCAATATACACGGGACATGTTACCAGGTGAACAGTAAAGTGAGGAGAGTGTGTTTCCCTGATGGTTTAACACACACAGACATGTTACCAGGTGAACAGTAAAGTGAGGAGAGTGTGTTCCCCTGATTGTTTTACACACACAGACATGTTACCAGGTGAACAGTATAAGTGAGGAGAGAGTGTTCCCCTGATTGTTTAATATACACGGGACATGTTACCAGGTGAACAGCATAAGTGAGGAGAGAGTGTTCCCCTGATTGTTTAATACACACGGGACATGTTACCAGGTGAACAGCATAAGTGAGGAGAGAGTGTTCCCCTGATTGTTTAATATACACGGGACATGTTACCAGGTGAACAGTATAAGTGAGGAGAGTGTGTTCCCCTGATGGTTTAATATTCACGGGACATGTTACCAGGTGAACAGTATAAGTGAGGAGAGTGTGTTCCCCTGATGGTTTAATATACACGGGACATGTTACCAGGTGAACAGTATAAGTGAGGAGAGTGTGTTCCCCTGATGGTTTAATATACATGGGACATGTTACCAGGTGAACAGTATAAGTGAGGAGAGTGTGTTCCCCTGATTGTTTCACACACACAGACATGTCACCAGGTGAACAGTATAAGTGAGCAGAATGTTTTCGCCTGATGGTTTAATATACACAGGACATGTTACCAGGTGAACAGTATAAGTGAGGAGAGTGTGTTCCCCTGTTTGTTTATTATACACGGGACATGTCACCAGGTGAACAGTATAAGTGAGGAGAGTGTGTTCCCCTGTTTGTTTAATATACACGGGACATGTTACCAGGTGAACAGTATAAGTGAGGAGAGTGTGTTCCCCTGATAGTTTAATATACACAGGACATGTTACCAGGTGAACAGTATAAGTGAGGAGAGTGTGTTCCCCTGATGGTTTAATACACACAGGACATGCTTCCAGGTGAACAGTTTTAGTGACGAGACTGTGTTCCCCTGATGTTTTAATATACACTGCACATGTTACCAGGTGAACAGTATAAGTGAGGAGAGTGTGTTCTCCAGATGGTTTAATGCACACAGCACATGTTACCAGGTGAACAGTAAAGTGAGGAGAGTGTGTTCCCCTGATTGTTTAATACACACAGGACATGTTACCAGGCAAACAGTTTAAGTGAGGAGACTGTGATCCCCTGATGGTTTCAGAAACACGGGGCATGTCAAAAGGCGAACAGAATAAGTGAGGAGAGTGTGTTCCCCTGATTGTTTAATACACACGGGACATGTTACCAGGCAAACAGTTTAAGTGAGGAGACTGTATTCCCCTGATTTTTTAATGCACGCGGGACATTTCACTAGGTGAACATTATAAGTGAGGAGAGTGTGTTCCCCTGATGGTTTAATATACACGGGACATTTTACCAGGTGAACAGTCGAAGTGAGGAGAGTTTGTTCCCCTGATTGTTTAATACTGACGGGACATGTTACCTGGTGAACAGTATAAGTGAGGAGAGTGTGTTCCCCTGATGGTTTAATATACACGGGACATGTTACCAGGTGAACAGTATATGTGAGGAGAGTGTGTTCCCCTGATGGTTTCATACACACGGGGCATGTTACCAGGTGAACAGTGTAAGTGAGGAGAGTGTGTTCCCCTGATTGTTTAATACACAAAGGACATGTTACCAGGTGAACAATATAAGTGAGGAGAGTGTGTTCCCCTGATTGTTTAATATTGATGGGGCATGTTACCAGGTGAAGAGTATAAGTGAGGAGAGTGTGTTCCCCTGATTGTTTAATACTGACGGGATGGGAGTGGGGGAGGGCAGTGGGGGAGTGGAGTGGGAGTGGAGTGGGGGAATGGAGTGGGAGGGGAGTGGGGGAGTGCAGTGGGAGGCGGCTGGGAGGGGGAGTGGGTGGCGAGTGGGAGGGGGAGTGGGAGGGGTAGTGGGAGGGGAGGAGGCAGGGGAGAGGAGGAGGGGAGGGGGGAAGGGGAAGGGTGAGGGTGAGGGGATTGCGATGGGAGGGGGTAGGTGAGCGTTAAGGAGAGTGGGAGAGGGGAGTGAGGGAGTGAGGGAGGGGAGTGGGGAAGTGGCAGGGGTAGGGGAGTGGGAGTGGGAGATGGGTGGCGGACGGGTGTGGGAAGTGGGTGGAGGCGGGGTTGGGAAGGTGAGTGGGGGAGGGGAGTGGGGGAGGGGAGTGGGAAGGGGGTGTTGGAGAGGTTGGGAAGGTTTGTGGGGGAGGGGAGTGGGGAAGGGGGTGGGGGAGGGGAGTGGGGAAGGGGTGGGGGAGGGGTTGGGAAGGTGATTGGGGGAGGGGAGTGGGGGCGGGTTGTTCGGGAGGGGAGTGGTGGAGGGGTATGCAGGAGGGGATTGGGAGAGGGGAGAGGGGGAGGGAAGTGGGGGATCGGAGTGGGAAGGGGGTGGGGGAGGGGTTGGGAAGGTGATTGGGGGAGGGGTCTGGGGGAGGGGTGTGCGGGTGGGGAGGGGGGGAATTGATTGGGAAGGGGAGTCTGGGAGGGGAGAGGACGGGAGTAGGGGTGGCAGTGGGAGAGGGGAGTGGGAAGGGGAGTGGAGTAGGGGAGAGGAGGGTAGGAGGGTAGAGTAGGGGAGGAGGGGGGAGGAGGGTAGAGGAGGGGAGTAGGGGTGGCTGTGGGAGAGGGGAGTGGGAATGGGAGTTGAGGAGGGGAGGAGGGTAGAGTAGGGGAGGAGGGGAGAGGAGGGGAGTAGGGCGGAGGGGATGGGAGAGGAGAGTGGGAAGAGGAGTGGTGGAGGGGAGAGGAGGGGAGTCGGGTAGGCTGTGGGAGATTGGAGTGGGAAGGATAGTGGGGGAGGGGAGGAGGGGAGGAGGGTAGAGTAGGGGAGGAGGGGAGAGGAGGGGAGTCGGGTAGGCTGTGGGAGATTGGAGTGGGAAGGATAGTGGGGGAGGGAAGAGGTGGGGAGAGGAGGCTGTGAGAGAGGGGAATGGCAAGGGGAGTGTTGAGGGGAGAGGATGGGAATGGGGAGGCTGTGGGAGAGGGGCGTGGTAAGCGGAAGGTGGAGGGGAGCGGAGGGAGGAGAGGGGTAGCGAGTGGGAGTGGCAGAGGGAAGTGCGTGAAGGGAGTGTGGGAGGGTTGAAGGGGAGCGGAGTGGAGGAGGGATGTGGGGGACGGTGAGTGGGTGAGGGGAGTGGGACAGGGGAGTGGAAAGGGAGTGGGATAGGGTAGTGGGGGAGGGGAGTGGAAGCGGAGTGGGGAGGGGAGTGGAAGGGGAGTGGGGGAGGTGAGTGGAAGGGGAGTGGGGGGGAGTGGAGTGGAAGGGGAGTGGGGGAGGGGAGTGGGGGAGGTGAGTGGAAGGGGAGTGGGGGGGAGTGGAGTGGAAGGGGAGTGGGGGGGAGTGGAGTGGAAGGGGAGTGGAAGTGGAGTGGGCGAGCAAAGTTGGAAGGACTGTGGGAGGGGAGTTTGAGGGGAGTTGGAAGGGGAGGGGAGTGGGAGAGGGGAGTGGAAGGGGAGTGGGGGAAGGGAGGGGAAGGTGGAGGGGAGCGGAAGGAGGAGAGGGGTAGCGAGTGGGAGTGGCGGAGGGAAGTGTTTGATGGGAGTGTGGGAGGGTTGAAGGGGAGCGGAGTGGAGGAGGGATGTGGGGGACGGTGAGTGTGTGAGGGGAGTGGGACAGGGGAGTGGAAAGGGAGTGGGAAAGGGTAGTGGGGGAGGGGAGTGGAAGCGGAGTGGGGAGGGAGTGGAAGGGGGGAATGGGAGTGGAGGAGGGGGAGTGGGGGAGGGGGTGTGGGGGAGTGGAGTGGTGGAGGGGAGTGGGGGAGTGGGGGAGTGGGGGAGGGGAGTGTGGGAGGGGCGTGGGGAGGGGACTGGGGGAGCGAAGTGGAAAGGAGAGTGGGTGAGGGGAGTGGGACAGCAGAGTGGAAGGGGAATGGGAAAGGGTAGTGGGGGAGGGGAGTGGAAGCGGAGTGGGGAGGGGAGTGGAAGGGGATTTGGGGAGGGGAGTGGAAGGGGATTGGGGGGGGAGGGGAATGGAAGGGGAGTGGGGGAGGGGAGTGGGGGAGGGGAGTGGAAGGGGAGTGGGCGAGCAAAGTGGGAAGGAGAGTGGGGGAGGGGAGTGGAGGTGGGATTTTGGGGACTGGAGTGGGGTTGAGGAGTGTGGGAGGGGAGTGATGTAGGGTAGTGGTGGAGGGTGGTTGGGGCAGGGGAGTTGGGGAGGGTCGTGTGTTAGGGGAATGGGGAGGGGGTTTGGGGAGCGGAATGGAGGAGCGAAGTTTGGGAGGCGAGTGGGGAGGGGAGTGGAAGGGGAGTTGGAAGGGGAGTGGGGGAGGGGAGTTGGAAGGGGAGTGGGGGAGGGGAGTGGGGAAGTGGGGGAGCGAAGTGGGAAGGAGAGTGGGGGAGGGGAGTGCGAAGGAGAGTGGGGGAGGGGAATGCGAAGGAGAGTGGGGGAGGGGAGTGCGTAGGGGTGTGGGAAGGGGAGTGAGGGAGGGGAGTGGGAATGGGAGTGGGGGAGGGGAGTGGAAGGGCAGTGGGGGCGGGGAGTGGAGTAGTGGAGAGGAGAGGAGTGCAGAGGAGGAGAGTGGGGTCGTGGAGTTGGGGAGGGGATTGGGAAGGGGAGTGGGGAGGAGAGAGGAGGGGGAGAGGAGAGGGGTAGAGAGTGGGAGTGGTGGAGGGAAGTGGGGGAGGAGAGTGTGGGAGGAGAGAAGGGAAGGGTACTGGGGTAGGGGAGTGGGAGTGGGGTGTGGAGAAGTGGAGTGGGGGTGGGGTGTGGTGCAGGGGCGTGGGTGTGTGGGGGGAGTGGGGTAGGGGAGTTGGTGAGGGGTGTGGAGGAAGGGAGTGGGTGTGTGTAGGGGAGTGGGGTCGGGGAGTGGGTGTGGGGTGTGGAGGAGGGGAGTGGGGTAGGGGAATGGGGGAGGGGGGTTGGGGAGCGGAGTGGAGTAAGGACGTTTGGGAGGGGAGTGGGGGAGGGGAGTGATTTAGGGGAGTGGTGGAGGGGTGTGGGGTAGGGGAATTGGGGCGGGGAGTGGGCAAGGGGAGCTGGGGAGCGCAGTGGTGTAGGGGAGTCGGGGAGTGAGTTTGGGGAGGGGAGTGCGGTAGGGATGTGGGGGTGGAGAGTGGGGGTGAGCGGGGGAGAGGAGAGGGATAGGGGAGTGGGGGATGTGTGTGGGAGGGAGTTGGGCAGGGGAATGGGTGTGGGAAGTTGGGGAGGGGAGTGGGGGATGGGAGTTAGGGAGGGGAGTGGGGGAGGTGAGTGGGAGGGAGTTGGTGGGGGGAGTTGGAAGGGGAGTGGGTGGGGTGTGGGGGAGGGGCGTAGAAGGAATCTGGGGGAGGGGAGTGGAAATGGTGTGGAGGAGGGGAGTGGGGGAGGGGATGTGGGGAGGGGAGTGGGGGAGGGGAGTGCGGGTGGGGAGTGGAAGGGGAGTGGGGGAGGGGAGTGGGAAGGAGAGTGGGGGAGGGGAGTTGGAAGGGGAGAGGGAAGGGGAGTGGAAATGGAGTGGGGTAGGGGGTGGGGGAGGGGTGTGGGTATGGGGAGTAGGGGAGGGGAGTGGAGGAGGAGATTTGGGGACGTGAGTGGGGTTGGGGAGTGGGGGAGGGGTGTGATGTAGAGTAGTGGTGGAGGGGGTTGGGGAGGGGAGTTGGGGAGGGGAGTGGGGTAGGGGAATGGGGAGGGGGGTTGGGGAGCGGAATGGAGGAGGGAAGTTTATGAGGCGAGTGGGGGAGGGGAGTGGAGAGGAGTGGAGAGGAGGGGAGTGGGGGAGGGGTGTGATGTCGGGTAGTGGTGGAGGGGGGTTGGGGAGGGGAGTTGGGGAGGGGAGTGGGGTAGGGGAATGGGGAGGGGGGTTGGGGAGCGGAATGGAGGAGGGAAGTTTGGGAGGCAAGTGGGGGAGGGGAGTGGAGAGGAGTGGAGAGGAGGGGAGTGGGGGAGGGGTTTGGGAAGGGGAGTGGGGAGGAGAGATGAGGGGGAGAGGAGAGGGGTAGAGAGTGGGAGTGGTGGAGGGAAGTGGGGGAGGAGATTGTGGGAGGAGAGAAGGAGAGAGGACTGGGGTAGGGGAGTGGGTGTGGGGAGTGATGCAGGGGATTGGGTGTGTGAAGGGGAGTGGGGTAGGGGAGTGGGAGTGGAGTGTGGAGGAAGGGAGTGGGTGTGTGGAGGGGAGAGGGGGAGGTGAGTGCGGGAGGGGAGTGGGGGAGGGATTTGGGGGAGGGCAGATGGGGAGGTGAGTGGGGTTGGGGAGTGGGGGAGGGGCATGGGGGAGTGGAGTGGAGGGGAGAGTTTGGGGAGGGGATTTGGGTAGGAGAATGGGGGAGGGTGTTGGGGAGCGGAGTAGGGGAGGGGAGTGGGGGAGGGGAGTGGAGTGGGGGAGGAGATTGGGGGAGGGGAGTGGGGGAGGAGATTGGGGGAGGGGAATGGGGGAGGAGTGTGGAGTAGGGGTTTGGGGGAGAGGAGTGGGATAGGGGAAGGGGAGGGGTATTGGAGAACGGGGTGGGGGAGCGGAGTGGAGTAGGGAAGTTTGGGAGGCGAGTGGGGGAGCTGAGTGGGGGAGGGGAGTGATATAGGGGGGTGGGGGAGGGGAGTGGGGTAGGGGAGTTGGGGCGGGGAGTGGGCAAGGGGAGCTGGGGAGCGCAGTGGGGGAGAGGAGTGGGGGTGGAGAGTGGGAGTGAGCGGGGGAGGGGAGTGGTATTGGGGAGTGGGGGAGGTGAGTGGGAGGAAGTTGGTGGGGGGATTTGGGGAGATGAGTGGGGGAGGGAAGTTGGGGAAGTGAGTGGGGTTGGGGTGTGAGGGAGGGGAGTTAGGGAGGGGAGTGGGGAGTTGAGTGGGAGGGAGTTAGTGAGGGGAGTTGGGGAGGTGAGGGGGGAGGGGAGTGGGGGAGGGGAGTTAGGGAGGGGAGTTAGGGAGGTGAGTGGGAGGGAGTTAGTAAGGGGAGTTGGGGAGTTGAGTAGGGGAGGGGAGTGGGGGTGCGGAGTTAGGGAGGTGGGTGGGGTAGGGGAGTGGGGTTGGGGTGCGGAATGGAGGAGGGCAGTTTGGGAGGCGAGTGTGGGAGGGGAGTGGAGAGGAGTGGAGAGGAGGGGAGTGGGGGAGGTGAGTGAGAGGGAGTTAGTGAGGGGAGTTGGTGAGGTGAGGGGGAGGGAGTTGGTGAGGGGGATTGGGGGGGTAAGTGGGGTGGGGGAGTGAGGGAGGGGAGTTAGGGAGGGGAGTGGGGTGAGGGAGGGGAGTTAGGGAGGGGAGTGGGGGAGGTGAGTGGGAGGGAGTTAGTGAGGGGAGTTGGGGAGGTGAGGGGGAGGGGAGTGGGGGAGGCGAGTTAGGGAGGGGAGTTAAGGAGGTGAGTGGGAGGGAGTTGGTGAGGGGAGTTGGGGAGGTGAGTAGTGGAGGGGTGTGGGCTTGCGGAGTTAGGGATGTGAGTGGGGTTGGGGTGTGGGGGAGTGGAGTGGGTAAGGGGAGCTGGGGATGGGATTTGGGTAGGGGAATGGGGGAGGGTGTTTGGGGAGCGGAGTGGAGTAGGGAAGTTTGGGAGGCGAGTGGGGGATGGGAGTGGTGTCGGGGAGTGGGGGAGGGGTGTGATATATGCGGGTGGGGGAGGGGAGTGGGGTAGGGGAGTTGGGGCGGGGAGTGGGCAAGGGGAGCTGGGGAGCGCAGTGGGGTGGGGAGTGGGGGTGGAGAATGGGGGTGAGCGGGGGAGGGGAGTGGGATAGGGGAGTGGGTACCATGAGTGGGAGGGAGTTGGGCAGGGGAGTGAGTGAGGGGAGTTGGGGAGGGGTGTGAGGGAGGGGAGTTAGGGAGAGGAGTGGGGGAGGTGAGTGGGAGGGAGTTGGTGGGGAGAGTTGGGGAGATGAGTGGGGGAGGGGAATGGGGGAGGGAAGTTGGTGATCTGAGAGGGGTAGGGGCGTGAGGGAGGGGAGTTAGGGAGGGGAGTGGGGGAGGTGAGTGGGAGGGAGTTAGTGAGTGGAGTTATGGAGGTGAGTGGGAGGGAGTTGGGAAGGTGAATGGGGGATGGGAGTTGGGGTAGGGGAGTGGGGGAGGGGAGTGGGTAAGGGGTGCTGGGGAGGGGATTTGGGTAGGGGAATGGGGGCGTGGGTTTGGGGAGCGGAGTGGAGTATTGAAGTTTGGGAGGCAAGTGGGGAATGGGAGTGGTGTAGGGGAGGGGGGAGGAGAATGACAGAGGGGAGTGGGGGAAGGGATCTGGTGAGGGGAGTGGGGTAGTGGAGTGGGGGAGGGGTGTGATATAGGGGAGTGCGGGAGGGGAGTGGGGTAGGGGAGTTGGGGCGGGGAGTGGGAAATGGGAGCTGGGGAGTGCAGTGGGGTAGGGGAGTGGGGGTGGAGAGTGGGGGTGAGCGGTGGATTGGAGTGGGATAGGGGAGTGGGGGAGGTGAGTGGGAGGGAGTTGGGCAGGTGAGTGGGTAAGGGGAGTTGGGGAGGGGAGTTAGGGAGGGGAGTGGGGGAGGTGAGTAGGAGGGAGTTGTTGGGGGGAGTTGGGGAGATGTGGGGGAGGGGAGTGAGGGATGGGAGTTAGGGAGGGGAGTGGGGGAGGTGAGTGGGAGGGAGTTAGTGAGTGGAGTTGTGGAGGTGGGGAGTGGGGGAGGGGAGTTATGCAGGTGAGTGGGAGGGAGTTGGGAAGGTGAGTTGGGGAGGGGAGTTGGCGTGCAGAGTTAGGGAGGTGAGTTGCGTCGGGGAGTTGGGGAGGGGAGTTAGGGAGGGGAGTGGGGGAGGTGAGTGGGAGGACTTAGTGAGGGGAGTTGGGGAGGTGAGGGGCAGGGGAGTGGGGGAGGGGAGTGGGTAAGGGGAGCTGGGGAGGGGATATGGGTAGGGGAATAGGGGAGGGGGTTTGGGGAGCGGAGTGGAGTAGGGAAGTTTGGGAGGCGAGTGGGGGAAGGGAGTGGTGTAGGGGAGTGGGGGAGGGGATTGACATAGGGGAGTGGGGGAGGGGAGCTGGAGAGGGGAGTGGGGTAGGGGAGTGGGGGAGGGGAATGGTGCAGGGGAGTGGGGGTGGGGAGTGCGGGAGGGGTGTTGGGGAAGGGAGTGGGGGAGGGGAATGAGGGATTGGAGTGGGGGAGGTGAGTGGGGGAGGGGAGTGGGGTAGGGGTGTTGGGGATGGGAGTGGGGGAGGGGAGTGATATAGTGATGTGGGGAAGTGGAGTGGGGGAGGGTAGTGGGGGAGAGGAGTGGGGGCGGGGAGTGGGGGAGGGGAGTGGGGGAGGTGAGTGGGGTAGGGGTGTTGGGGAGGGGAGTGGGGGAGGTGAGTGGGAGGGAGTTGTTGGGGGGAGTTGGGGAGATGAGTGGGGGAGGGGAGTGGGGGAGGGAAGTTGGTGACGTGAGTGGGGTAGGGGAGTCAGGGAGGGGATTTAGGGAGGGGAGTGGGGGAGGTGAGTGGGAGGACTTAGTGAGGGGAGTTGGGGAGGTGAGGGGGAGGGGAGTGGGGGAGGGGAGTTAGGGATGTGAGTGGGGCAGGGGAGTGGGGGAGGGGAGTGGGTAAGGGGAGCTGGGGAGGGGTGTTAGGGAGGGGAGTGGGGGAGGTGAGTGGGAGGACTTAGTGAGGGGAGTTGGGGAGGTGAGGGGGAGGGGAGTGGGGGAGGGGAGTTAGGGATGTGAGTGGGGCAGGGGAGTGGGGGAGGGGAGTGGGTAAGGGGAGCTGGGGAGGGGATATGGGTAGGGGAATAGGGGAGGGGGTTTGGGGAGCGGAGTGGAGTAGGGAAGTTTGGGAGGCGAGTGGGGGAAGGGAGTGGTGTAGGGGAGTGGGGGAGGGGATTGACATAGGGGAGTGGGGGAGGGGAGCTGGAGATGGGAGTGGGGTAGGGGAGTGGGGGAGGGGAATGGTGCAGGGGAGTGGGGGTGGGGAGTGCGGGAGGGGTGTTGGGGAAGGGAGTGGGGGAGGGGAATGAGGGATTGGAGTGGGGGAGGTGAGTGGGGGAGGGGAGTGGGGTAGGGGTGTTGGGGATGGGAGTGGGGGAGGGGAGTGATATAGTGATGTGGGGAAGTGGAGTGGGGGAGGGTAGTGGGGGAGAGGAGTGGGGGCGGGGAGTGGGGGAGGGGAGTGGGGGAGGTGAGTGGGGTAGGGGTGTTGGGGAGGGGAGTGGCGGAGGTGAGTGGGAGGGAGTTGTTGGGGGGAGTTGGGGAGATGAGTGGGGGAGGGAAGTGGGGGAGGGAAGTTGGTGACGTGAGTGGGGTAGGGGAGTCAGGGAGGGGATTTAGGGAGGGGAGTGGGGGAGGTGAGTGGGAGGACTTAGTGAGGGGAGTTGGGGAGGTGAGGGGGAGGGGAGTGGGGGAGGGGAGTTAGGGATGTGAGTGGGGCAGGGGAGTGGGGGAGGGGAGTGGGTAAGGGGAGCTGGGGAGGGGATATGGGTAGGGGAATAGGGGAGGGGGTTTGGGGAGCGGAGTGGAGTAGGGAAGTTTGGGAGGCGAGTGGGGGACGGGAGTGGTGTAGGGGAGTGGGGGAGGGGATTGACATAGGGGAGTGGGGGAGGGGTGTTGGGGAGGGGAATGGGGGAGGGGAGTGGAGTAGGGGGGTGGGGGAGGGGTGTGAGGGAGGGAGTTTGGGGAGGGGTGTGGGGGAGGGGAGCGGGGGAGGGCTGTGGGGTAGGGGAGTGGTGGAGGGGAATGGGGGATTGGAGTGGGGGAGGGGAGTGGGGGAGGGGAGTGGGGTAGGGGTGTTGGGGATGGGAGTGGGGGAGGGGAGTGACATTGCGCTGTGGGGAAGTGGAGTGGGAGGAGTAGAGTGGGGGAGTGGAGTGGGGGAGGGGAGTGGGGTAGGGGTGTTGGGGATGGGAGTGGGGTAGGGGTGTTGGGGAGGGGAGTGGGGTAGGGGTGTTGGGGAGGGGAATGGGGGAGGGGAGTGGTGGAGAGGAGTGGGGGAGTGGAGTGGGGGAGGGGAGTGGGGGAGGGGAGTGGGGGAGGGGAGTGGGGTAGGGGTGTTGGGGAGGGGAGTGGGGGAGTGGAGTGTGGGAGTGGAGTGCCGGAGGGGAGTGGGGGAGGGGAGTGGGGTAGGGGTGTTGGGGATGGGAGTGGGGGAGGGGAGTGATATTGCGCAGTGGGGAAGTGGAGTGGGAGGAGTAGAGTGGGGGAGTGGAGTGGGGGAGGGGAGTGGGGTAGGGGTGTTGGGGATGGGAGTGGGGTAGGGGTGTTGGGGAGGGGAATGGGGGAGGGGAGTGGTGGAGAGGAGTGGGGGAGTGGAGTGGGGGAGGGGAGTGGGGGAGGGGAGTGGGGGAGGGGAGTGGGGTAGGGGTGTTGGGGAGGGGAGTGGGGGAGTGGAGTGGGGGAGTGGAGT
This sequence comes from Heterodontus francisci, assembly GCF_036365525.1. Classification (NCBI taxonomy): domain Eukaryota; kingdom Metazoa; phylum Chordata; class Chondrichthyes; order Heterodontiformes; family Heterodontidae; genus Heterodontus; species Heterodontus francisci. Next base: position 368,144 of record NW_027141003.1, on the reverse strand, counting down.
GGGGGAGGGGAGTGGGGTAGGGGTGTTGGGGAGGGGAGTGGGGGAGGGGAGTGGGGGAGGGGAGTGGGGTAGGGGAGTGGTGGAGAGGAGTGGGGTAGGGGTGTTGGGGAGGGGAGTGGGGGAGAGGAGTGGGGGAGTGGAGTGGGGGAGGGGAGTGGGGTAGGGGTGTTGGGGAGGGGAGTGGGGGAGGGGTGTTGGGGAGGGGAGTGGGGGAGGGGAATGGGGGAGGGGAGTGGGGTAGGGGTGTTGGGGAGGGGAATGGGGGAGGGGAGTGGTGGAGAGGAGTGGGGGAGTGGAGTGGGGGAGGGGAGTGGGGTAGGGGTGTTGGGGAGGGGAGTGGGGGAGGGGAGTGGGGGAGGGGAGTGGGGTAGGGGTGTTGGGGAGGGGAGTGGGGGAGGGGAGTGGTGGAGAGGAGTGCCTTGGAACATGTGCTGACATTAATGGTGCTATATAAATACAAGTTGTTGTTGTGTTGGACATATATCACCTTTCCTTCATCATGACTGGGTGAAAATGCTGTAACTCCTTCTCCAACACCATTGTGAGATGACCTTCACCACACAGACTGCAGAGGTTCAAGGTAATGGACCAGCATCACCTTCTCAATGGACAACTGGGGATGGACAATATCTGCTGGTCTAGTGACAGACACATCCTAACAATGAAGACAAATATCTGTCTGTGTAAAATGGATGAAAAGTCTTTACACAAAGAGAATCATAGAGAGATACTGCACTGAAACAGACCCTTTGGCCAATCGAGTCTGTGCTGACCAACAGCCACCCATTTATATATCCGACATTAATCCCATATTCCCTACCACATCCCCACCATCCTCCAACCATCTAACGAGACTAGGGACATTTACAATGGCCAATTTATCAATCAAACTGCAAGTCTTTGTCTGTGGGAGGAAACCAGAGCACCCGGCAGAAACCCACATGGTCACAGGGAAAACTTGCAAACTCCACACAGGCAGCACCCAGAACAGAACCAGGGACACTGGAGCTGTGAGGCTGTGGCAGTAAACAGAACCGAACCCAGGTCACTGGAGCTGTGAGGCTGTGGCAGTAAACAGAACCGAACCCGGGACACTGGAGCTGTGAGACTGTGGCAGTGAACAGAACCGAACCCAGGTCACTGGAGCTGTGAGACTGTGGCAGTAAACAGAACCGAACCCAGGTCACTGGAGCTGTGAGACTGTGGCAGTAAACAGAACCGAACCCGCGTCACTGGAGCTGTGAGACTGTGGCAGTAAACAGAACCGAACCCGGGACACTGGAGCTGTGAGACTGTGGCAGTACGCAGAACCGAACCCAGGTCACTGGAGCTGTGAGACTGTGGCAGTAAACAGAACCGAACCCAGGTCACTGGAGCTGTGAGACTGTGGCAGTAAACAGAACCGAACCCGGGTCACTGGAGCTGTGAGACTGTGGCAGTAAACAGAACCGAACCCGGGACACTGGAGCTGTGAGACTGTGGCAGTCCCCAGAACCGAACCCAGGACACTGGAGCTGTGAGGCTGTGGCAGTAAACAGAACCGAACTCAGGTCACTGGAGCTGTGAGACTGTGGCAGTAAACAGAACCGAACCCGGGACACTGGAGCTGTGAGACTGTGGCAGTAGACAGAACCGAACCCGGGTCACTGGAGCTGTGAGACTGTGGCAGCAAACAGAACCGAACCCGGGACACTGGAGCTGTGAGACTGTGGCAGTAAACAGAACCGAACCCAGGTCACTGGAGCTGTGAGACTGTGGCAGTAAACAGAACCGAACCCGCGTCACTGGAGCTGTGAGACTGTGGCAGTAAACAGAACCGAACCCGGGACACTGGAGCTGTGAGACTGTGGCAGTACGCAGAACCGAACCCAGGTCACTGGAGCTGTGAGACTGTGGCAGTAAACAGAACCGAACCCAGGTCACTGGAGCTGTGAGACTGTGGCAGTAAACAGAACCGAACCCGGGTCACTGGAGCTGTGAGACTGTGGCAGTAAACAGAACCGAACCCGGGACACTGGAGCTGTGAGACTGTGGCAGTCCCCAGAACCGAACCCAGGACACTGGAGCTGTGAGGCTGTGGCAGTAAACAGAACCGAACTCAGGTCACTGGAGCTGTGAGACTGTGGCAGTAAACAGAACCGAACCCGGGACACTGGAGCTGTGAGACTGTGGCAGTAAACAGAACTGAACCCGGGACACTGGAGCGGTGAGACTGTGGCAGTAAACAGAACTGAACCCAGGTCACTGGAGCTGTGAGACTGTGGCAGTAAACAGAACTGAACCCAGGTCACTGGAGCTGTGAGAATGTGGCAGTAAACAGAACCGAACCCGGGTCACTGAAGCTGTGAGACTGTGGCAGTAAACAGAACCGAACCCAGGTCACTGGAGCTGTGAGACTGTGGCAGTAAACAGAACCGAACCCGGGTCACTGGAGCTGTGAGACTGTGGCAGTAAACAGAACCGAACCCAGGTCACTGGAGCTGTGAGACTGTGGCAGTAAACAGAACCGAACCCGGGTCACTGGAGCTGTGAGACTGTGGCAGTAAACAGAACCAAACCCGGGACACTGGAGCTGTGAGGCTGTGGCAGTCCCCAGAACCGAACCCGGGACACTGGAGCTGTGAGACTGTGGCAGTACGCAGAACCGAACCCAGGTCACTGGAGCTGTGAGACTGTGGCAGTAAACAGAACCGAACCCAGGTCACTGGAGCTGTGAGACTGTGGCAGTAAACAGAACCGAACCCGGGACACTGGAGCTGTGAGGCTGTGGCAGTAAACAGAACCGAACCCGGGTCACTGGAGCTGTGAGACTGTGGCAGTACGCAGAACCGAACCCGGGTCACTGGAGCTGTGAGACTGTGGCAGTAAACAGAACTGAACCCAGGTCACTGGAGCTGTGAGACTGTGGCAGTAAACAGAACCGAACCCAGGTCAGTGGAGCTGTGAGACTGTGGCAGTAAACAGAACTGAACCCGGGTCACTGGAGCTGTGAGACTGTGGCAGTAAACAGAACCGAACCCAGGTCACTGGAGCTGTGAGACTGTGGCAGTAAACAGAACCGAACCCGGGACACTGGAGCTGTGAGGCTGTGGCAGTCCCCAGAACCGAACCCGGGACACTGGAGCTGTGAGACTGCGGCAGTACGCAGAACTGAACCCGGGTCACTGGAGCTGTGAGAGTGTGGCAGTAAACAGAACCGAACCCGGGACACTGGAGCTGTGAGACTGTGGCAGTCCCCAGAACCGAACCCAAGTCACTGGAGCTGTGAGGCTGTGGCAGTAAAGAGAACCGAACTCAGGTCACTGGAGCTGTGAGACTGTGGCAGTAAACAGAACCGAACCCGGGACACTGGAGCTGTGAGACTGTGGCAGTAAACAGAACTGAACCCAGGTCACTGGAGCTGTGAGACTGTGGCAGTAAACAGAACCGAACCCAGGTCACTGGAGCAGTGAGACTGTGGCAGTAAACAGAACTGAACCCAGGTCACTGGAGCTGTGAGACTGTGGCAGTAAACAGAACTGAACCCAGGTCACTGGAGCTGTGAGACTGTGGCAGTAAACAGAACCGAACCCAGGAGACTGGAGCTGTGAGACTGTGGCAGTAAACAGAACTGAACCCAGGTCACTGGAGCTGTGAGACTGTGGCAGTAAACAGAACTGAACCCAGGTCACTGGAGCTGTGAGACTGTGGCAGTAAACAGAACCGAACCCAGGAGACTGGAGCTGTGAGACTGTGGCAGTAAACAGAACCGAACCCGGGTCACTGGAGCTGTGAGACTGTGGCAGTAAACAGAACCGAACCCAGGTCACTGGAGCTGTGAGGCTGTGGCAGTAAACAGAACTGAACCCAGGTCACTGGAGATGTGAGACTGTGGCAGTAAACAGAACCGAACCCAGGTCACTGGAGCTGTGAGGCTGTAGCAGCAAACAGAACTGAACCCAGGTCACTGGAGCTGTGAGACTGTGGCAGTAAACAGAACTGAACCCAGGTCACTGGAGCTGTGAGACTGTGGCAGTAAACAGAGCCGAACCCGGGACACTGGAGCTGTGAGACTTTGGCAGTAAACAGAACCGAACCCGGGTCACTGGAGCTGTGAGACTGTGGCAGTAAACAGAACCGAACCCGGGTCACTGGAGCTGTGAGACTGTGGCAGTAAACAGAACCGAACCTGGGTCACTGGAGCTGTGAGACTGTGGCAGTAAACAGAACCGAACCCAGGTCACTGGAGCTGTGAGACTGTGGCAGTAAACAGAACTGAACCCGGGACACTGGAGCGGTGAGACTGTGGCAGTAAACAGAACCGAACCCAGGTCACTGGAGCTGTGAGACTGTGGCAGTAAACAGAACTGAACCCAGGTCACTGGAGATGTGAGACTGTGGCAGTAAACAGAACCGAACCCAGGTCACTGGAGCTGTGAGGCTGTAGCAGCAAACAGAACTGAACCCAGGTCACTGGAGCTGTGAGACTGTGGCAGTAAACAGAACTGAACCCAGGTCACTGGAGCTGTGAGACTGTGGCAGTAAACAGAGCCGAACCCGGGACACTGGAGCTGTGAGACTTTGGCAGTAAACAGAACCGAACCCGGGTCACTGGAGCTGTGAGACTGTGGCAGTAAACAGAACTGAACCCGGGTCACTGGAGCTGTGAGACTGTGGCAGTAAACAGAACCGAACCCGGGTCACTGGAGCTGTGAGACTGTGGCAGTAAACAGAGCCGAACCCGGGACACTGGAGCTGTGAGACTGTGGCAGGAAACAGAACCGAACCCGGGTCACTGGAGCTGTGAGACTGTGGCAGTAAACAGAACCGAACCCAGGTCACTGGAGCTGTGAGACTGTGGCAGTAAACAGAACCGAACCCAGGTCACTGGAGCTGTGAGACTGTGGCAGTAAACAGAACCGGACCCGGGACACTGGAGCTGTGAGACTGTGGCAGTAAACAGAACCGAACCCGGGTCACTGGAGCTGTGAGGCTGTGGCAGTAAACAGAACCGGACCCGGGACACTGGAGCTGTGAGACTGTGGCAGTCCCCAGAACCGAACCCAGGTCACTGGAGCTGTGAGACTGTGGCAAAAAACAGAACCGAACCCGGGTCACTGGAGCTGTGAGGCTGTGGCAGTAAACAGAACCGAACCCAGGTCACTGGAGCTGTGAGGCTGTGGCAGTCCCCAGAACCGATCCCAGGTCACTGGAGCTGTGAGAGTGTGGCAGTAAACAGAACCGAACCCGGGACACTGGAGCTGTGAGACTGTGGCAGTACGCAGAACTGAACCCGGGTCACTGGAGCTGTGAGACTGTGGCAGTCCCCAGAACCGGACCCGGCACACTGGAGCTGTGAGACTGTGGCAGTACGCAGAACTGAACCCGGGTCACTGGAGCTGTGAGAGTGTGGCAGTAAACAGAACCGAACCCGGGACACTGGAGCTGTGAGGCTGTGGCAGTAAACAGAACCGAACCCAGGTCAGTGGAGCTGTGAGACTGTGGCAGTAAACAGAACCGAACCCAGGTCACTGGAGCTGTGAGACTGTGGCAGTCCCCAGAACCGAACCCGGGTCACTGGAGCTGTGAGACTGTGGCAGTCCCCAGAACCGAACCCAGGTCACTGGAGCTGTGAGAGTGTGGCAGTAAACAGAACCGAACCCAGGTCACTGGAGCTGTGAGACTGTGGCAGTAAACAGAACCGAACCCGGGTCACTGGAGCTGTGACGCTGTGGCAGTAAACAGAACCGAACCCGGGTCACTGGAGCTGTGAGACTGTGGCAGTAAACATAACTGAACCCAGGACACTGGAGCTGTGAGACTGTGGCAGTAAACAGAACCGAACCCAGGTCACTGGAGCTGTGAGACTGTGGCAGTAAACAGAACCGAACCCGGGACACTGGAGCTGTGAGACTGTGGCAGTAAACAGAACCGAACCCGGGTCACTACAGCTGTGAGACTGTGGCAGTAAACAGAACCGAAACCAGGTCACTGGAGCTGTGAGGCTGTGGCAGTAAACAGAACCGAACCCGGGTCACTCAAGCTGTGAGGCTGTGGCAGTGAACAGAACCGAACCCATGTCACTGGAGCTGTGAGATTGTGGCAGGAAAAAGAACCGAACCCAGGTCACTGGAGCTGTGAGACTGTGGCAGTAAACAGAACCGAACCCGGGTCACTGGAGATGTGAGACTGTGGCAGTAAACAGAACCGAACCCGGGACACTGGAGCTGTGAGGCTGTGGCATTCCCCAGAACCGAACCCGGGACACTGGAGCTGTGAGACTGTGGCAGTACGCAGAACCGAACCCAGGTCACTGGAGCTGTGAGACTGTGGCAGTAAACAGAACCGAACACAGGTCACTGGAGCTGTGAGACTGTGGCAGTAAACAGAACTGAACCCGGGTCACTGGAGCTGTGAGACTGTGGCAGTAAACAGAACTGAACCCGGGTCACTGGAGCTGTGAGACTGTGGCAGTAAACAGAACTGAACCCGGGTCACTGGAGCTGTGAGACTGTGGCAGTAAACAGAACCGAACGCAGGTCACTGGAGCTGTGAGACTGTGGCAGTAAACAGAACTGAACCCGGGTCACTGGAGCTGTGAGACTGTGGCAGTAAACAGAACTGAACCCGGGTCACTGGAGCTGTGAGACTGTGGCAGTAAACAGAACCGAACCCGGGACACTGGAGCTGTGAGACTGTGGCAGTAAACAGAACCGAACCCAGGACACTGGAGCTGTGAGACTGTGGCAGTAAACAGAACCGAACCCAGGTCACTGGAGCTGTGAGACTGTGGCAGTAAACAGAACCGAACCCGGGACACTGGAGCTGTGAGGCTGTGGCAGTCCCCAGAACCGAACCCGGGACACTGGAGCTGTGAGACTGCGGCAGTACGCAGAACTGAACCCGGGTCACTGGAGCTGTGAGACTGTGGCAGTAAACAGAACCGAACCCGGGACACTGTAGCTGTGAGACTGTGGCAGTCCCCAGAACCGAACCCAGGACACTGGAGCTGTGAGGCTGTGGCAGTAAACAGAACCGAACTCAGGTCACTGGCCTGTGAGACTGTGGCAGTAAACAGAACTGAACCCAGGTCACTGGAGCTGTGAGACTGTGGCAGTAAACAGAACTGAACCCAGGTCACTGGAGCTGTGAGACTGTGGCAGTAAACAGAACCGAACCCGGGACACTGGAGCTGTGAGACTGTGGCAGTCCCCAGAACCGAACCCGGGACACTGGAGCTGTGAGACTGTGGCAGTAAACAGAACCGAACCCAGGTCACTGGAGCTGTGAGACTGTGGCAGTAAACAGAACTGAACCCAGGTCACTGGAACTGTGAGACTGTGGCAGTAAACAGAACCGAACCCAGGTCACTGGAGCTGTGAGGCTGTGGCAGTAAACAGAACTGAACCCAGGTCACTGGAGCTGTGAGACTGTGGCAGTAAACAGAGCCGAACCCGGGACACAGGAGCTGTGAGACTGTGGCAGTAAACAGAACCGAACCCGGGTCACTGGAGCTGTGAGACTATGGCAGTAAACAGAACCGAACCCGGGTCACTGGAGCTGTGAGACTGTGGCAGTAAACAGAACCGAACCCAGGTCACTGGAGCTGTGAGACTGCTGCAGTAAACAGAACCGAACCCAGGTCACTGGAGCTGTGAGACTGTGGCAGTAAACAGAACCGGACCCGTGACACTGGAGCTGTGAGACTGTGGCAGTAAACAGAACCGAACCCGGGTCACTGGAGCTGTGAGGCTGTGGCAGTAAACAGAACCGGACCCGGGACACTGGAGCTGTGAGACTGTGGCAGTCCCCAGAACCGAACCCAGGTCACTGGAGCTGTGAGACAGTGGCAAAAAACAGAACCGAACCCGGGACACTGGAGCTGTGAGGCTGTGGCAGTCCCCAGAACCGAACCCGGGACACTGGAGCTGTGAGACTGTGGCAGTACGCAGAACTGAACCCGGGTCACTGGAGCTGTGAGAGTGTGGCAGTAAACAGAACCGAACCCGGGACACTGGAGCTGTGAGGCTGTGGCAGTAAACAGAACCGAACCCAGGTCACTGGAGCTGTGAGACTGTGGCAGTAAACAGAACCGAACCAAGGTCACTGGAGCTGTGAGACTGTGGCAGTCCCCAGAACCGAACCCAGGTCACTGGAGCTGTGAGACAGTGGCAAAAAACAGAACCGAACCCGGGACACTGGAGCTGTGAGGCTGTGGCAGTCCCCAGAACCGAACCCGGGACACTGGAGCTGTGAGACTGTGGCAGTACGCAGAACTGAACCCGGGTCACTGGAGCTGTGAGAGTGTGGCAGTAAACAGAACCGAACCCGGGACACTGGAGCTGTGAGGCTGTGGCAGTAAACAGAACCGAACCCAGGTCACTGGAGCTGTGAGACTGTGGCAGTAAACAGAACCGAACCAAGGTCACTGGAGCTGTGAGACTGTGGCAGTCCCCAGAACCGAACCCGGGTCACTGGAGCTGTGAGACTGTGGCAGTCCCCAGAACCGAACCCAGGTCACTGGAGCTGTGAGACTGTGGCAGTAAACAGAACCGAACCCAGGTCACTGGAGCTGTGAGGCTGTGGCAGTAAACAGAACCGAACCCAGGTCACTGGAGCTGTGAGACTGTGGCAGTAAACAGAACCGAACCCGGGTCACTGGAGCGGTGAGACTGTGGCAGTAAACAGAACCGAACCCGGGTCACTGGAGCTGTGAGGCTTTGGCAGTAAACAGAACCGAACCCGGGTCACTGGAGCTGTGAGACTGTGGCAGTAAACAGAACCGAACCCAGGTCACTGGAGCTGTGAGACTGTGGCAGTAAACAGAACCGAACCCAGGTCACTGGAGCTGTGAGACTGTGGCAGTAAACAGAACCGAACCCAGGACACTGGAGCTGTGAGGCTGTGGCAGTAAACAGAACCGAACCCAGGTCACTGGAGCTGTGAGACTGTGGCAGTAAACAGAACCGAACCCAGGTCACTGGAGCTGTAAGACTGTGACAGTAAACAGAACCGAACCCGGGACACTGGAGCTGTGAGACTGTGGCAGTAAACAGAACCGAACCCGGGACACTGGAGCTGTGGGACTGTGGCAGTGAACAGAACCGAACCCAGGTCACTGGAGCTGTGAGACTGTGGCAGTAAACAGAACCGAACCCAGGTCACTGGAGCTGTGAGACTGTGGCAGTAAACAGAACGGAACCCAGGTCACTGGAGCTGTGAGACTGTGGCAGTAAACAGAACCGAACCCGGGACACTGGAGCTGTGAGACTGTGGCAGTAAACAGAACCGAACCCGGGACACTGGAGCTGTGGGACTGTGGCAGTGAACAGAACCGAACCCAGGTCACTGGAGCTGTGAGACTGTGGCAGTAAACAGAACCGAACCCAGGTCACTGGAGCTGTGAGACTGTGGCAGTAAACAGAACGGAACCCAGGTCACTGGAGCTGTGAGACTGTGGCAGTAAACAGAACCGAACCCGGGACACTGGAGCTGTGAGACTGTGGCAGTAAACAGAACCGAACCCAGGACACTGGAGCTGTGAGGCTGTGGCAGTAAACAGAACCGAACCCAGGTCACTGGAGCTGTGAGACTGTGGCAGTAAACAGAACCGAACCCAGGTCACTGGAGCTGTAAGACTGTGACAGTAAACAGAACCGAACCCGGGACACTGGAGCTGTGAGACTGTGGCAGTAAACAGAACCGAACCCGGGACACTGGAGCTGTGAGACTGTGGCAGTGAACAGAACCGAACCCAGGTCACTGGAGCTGTGAGACTGTGGCAGTAAACAGAACCGAACCCAGGTCACTGGAGCTGTGAGACTGTGGCAGTAAACAGAACGGAACCCAGGTCACTGGAGCTGTGAGACTGTGGCAGTAAACAGAACCGAACCCAGGTCACTGGAGCTGTGAGACTGTGGCAGTAAACAGAACTGAACCCGGGTCACTGGAGCTGTGAGACTGTGGCAGTAAACAGAACCGAACCCAGGTCACTGGAGCTGTGAGACTGTGGCAGTAAACAGAAACGAACCCAGGACACTGGAGCTGTGAGACTGTGGCAGTACGCAGAACCGAACCCAGGTCACTGGAGCTATGAGACTGCGGCAGTACGCAGAACTGAACCCGGGTCACTGAAGCTGTGAGAGTGTGGCAGTAAACAGAAACGAACCCGGGACACTGGAGCTGTGAGACTGTGGCAGTAAACAGAACCGAACCCGGGTCACTGAAGCTGTGAGAGTGTGGCAGTAAACAGAACCGAACCCAGGACACTGGAGCTGTGAGGCTGTGGCAGTAAACAGAACCGAACTCAGGTCACTGGAGCTGTGAGACTGTGGCAGTAAACAGAACCGAACCCGGGTCACTGAAGCTGTGAGAGTGTGGCAGTAAACAGAACCGAACCCAGGACACTGGAGCTGTGAGGCTATGGCAGTAAACAGAACTGAACCCAGGTCACTGGAGCTGTGAGACTGTGGCAGTAAACAGAACCGAACCCAGGACACTGGCGCTGTGAGACTGTGGCAGTAAACAGAACTGAACCCAGGTCACTGGAGCTGTGAGACTGTGGCAGTAAACAGAACCGAACCCAGGTCACTGGAGCTGTGAGGCTGTGGCAGTAAACAGAACTGAACCCAGGTCACTGGAGCTGTGAGACTGTGGCAGTAAACAGAGCCGAACCCGGGACACTGGAGCTGTGAGACTGTGGCAGTAAACAGAACCGAACCCGGGTCACTGGAGCTGTGAGACTATGGCAGTAAACAGAACCGAACCCGGGTCACTGGAGCTGTGAGACTGTGGCAGTAAACAGAGCCGAACCCGGGACACTGGAGCTGTGAGACTGTGGCAGTAAACAGAACTGAACCCAGGTCACTGGAGCTGTGAGACTGTGGCAGTAAACAGAACCGAACCCGGGTCACTGGAGCTGTGAGACTGTGGCAGTAAACAGAACCGAACCCAGGTCACTGGAGCTGTGAGACTGTGGCAGTAAACAGAACCGAACCCGGGTCACTGGAGCTGTGAGGCTGTGGCAGTAAACAGAACCGGACCCGGGACACTGGAGCTGTGAGACTGTGGCAGTAAACAGAACCGAACCCAGGTCACTGGAGCTGTGAGACTGTGGCAAAAAACAGAACCGAACCCGGGTCACTGGAGCTGTGAGGCTGTGGCAGTAAACAGAACCGAACCCAGGTCACTGGAGCTGTGAGACTGTGGCAGTAAACAGAACTGAACCCAGGACACTGGAGCTGTGAGACTGTGGCAGTAAACAGAGCCGAACCCGGGACACTGGAGCTGTGAGACTGTGGCAGTAAACAGAACCGAACCCGGGTCACTGGAGCTGTGAGACTGTGGCAGTAAACAGAACCGAACCCAGGTCACTGGAGCTGTGAGACTGTGGCAGTAAACAGAACCGAACCCGGTTCACTGGAGCTGTGAGGCTGTGGCAGTAAACAGAACCGGACCCGGGACACTGGAGCTGTGAGACTGTGGCAGTCCCCAGAACCGAACCCAGGTCACTGGAGCTGTGAGACTGTGGCAAAAAACAGAACCGAACCCGGGTCACTGGAGCTGTGAGGCTGTGGCAGTAAACAGAACCGAACCCAGGTCACTGGAGCTGTGAGGCTGTGGCAGTCCCCAGAACCGATCCCAGGTCACTGGAGCTGTGAGAGTGTGGCAGTAAACAGAACCGAACCCGGGACACTGGAGCTGTGAGGCTGTGGCAGTCCCCAGAACCGGACCCGGCACACTGGAGCTGTGAGACTGTGGCAGTACGCAGAACTGAACCCGGGTCACTGGAGCTGTGAGAGTGTGGCAGTAAACAGAACCGAACCCGGGAGACTGGAGCTGTGAGGCTGTGGCAGTAAACAGAACCGAACCCAGGTCAGTGGAGCTGTGAGACTGTGGCAGTAAACAGAACCGAACCCAGGTCACTGGAGCTGTGAGACTGTGGCAGTCCCCAGAACCGAACCCGGGTCACTGGAGCTGTGAGACTGTGGCAGTCCCCAGAACCGAACCCAGGTCACTGGAGCTGTGAGAGTGTGGCAGTAAACAGAACCGAACCCACGTCACTGGAGCTGTGAGACTGTGGCAGTAAACAGAACCGAACCCGGGTCACTGGAGCGGTGAGACTGTGGCAGTAAACAGAACCGAACCCGGGTCACTGGAGCTGTGAGGCTGTGGCAGTAAACAGAACCGATCCCGGGTCACTGGAGCTGTGAGACTGTGGCAGTAAACATAACTGAACCCAGGACACTGGAGCTGTGAGACTGTGGCAGTAAACAGAACCGAACCCAGGTCACTGGAGCTGTGAGACTGTGGCAGTAAACAGAACCGAACCCGGGACACTGGAGCTGTGAGACTGTGGCAGTGAACAGAACAGAACCCGGGTCACTGGAGCTGTGAGACTGTGGCAGTATGCAGAACCGAACCCAGGTCACTGGAGCTATGAGACTGTGGCAGTAAACAGAACCGAACCCAGGTCACTGGAGCTGTGAGACTGTGGCAGTAAACAGAACCGAACCCGGGTCACTGAAGCTGTGAGACTGTGGCAGTAAACAGAACCGAACCCAGGTCACTGGAGCTGTGAGGCTGTGGCAGTAAACAGAACCGAACCCGGGTCACTCAAGCTGTGAGGCTGTGGCAGTGAACAGAACCGAACCCATGTCACTGGAGCTGTGAGATTGTGGCAGGAAAAAGAACCGAACCCAGGTCACTGGAGCTGTGAGACTGTGGCAGTAAACAGAACCGAACCCGGGTCACTGGAGATGTGAGACTGTGGCAGTAAACAGAACCGAACCCGGGACACTGGAGCTGTGAGGCTGTGGCAGTCCCCAGAACCGAACCCGGGACACTGGAGCTGTGAGACTGTGGCAGTACGCAGAACCGAACCCAGGTCACTGGAGCTGTGAGACTGTGGCAGTAAACAGAACTGAACCCGGGTCACTGGAGCTGTGAGACTGTGGCAGTAAACAGAACCGAACCCGGGTCACTGGAGCGGTGAGACTGTGGCAGTAAACAGAACTGAACCCGGGTCACTGGAGCTGTGAGACTGTGGCAGTAAACAGAACCGAACGCAGGTCACTGGAGCTGTGAGACTGTGGCAGTAAACAGAACTGAACCCGGGTCACTGGAGCTGTGAGACTGTGGCAGTAAACAGAACTGAACCCGGGTCACTGGAGCTGTGAGACTGTGGCAGTAAACAGAACCGAACCCAGGTCACTGGAGCTGTGAGACTGTGGCAGTAAACAGAACCGAACCCGGGCACTGGAGCTGTGAGGCTGTGGCAGTCCCCAGAACCGAACCCGGGACACTGGAGCTGTGAGACTGCGGCAGTACGCAGAACTGAACCCGGTTCACTGGAGCTGTGAGACTGTGGCAGTAAACAGAACCGAACCCGGGACACTGGAGCTGTGAGACTGTGGCAGTCCCCAGAACCGAACCCAGGACACTGGAGCTGTGAGGCTGTGGCAGTAAACAGAACCGAACTCAGGTCACTGGAGCTGTGAGACTGTGGCAGTAAACAGAACTGAACCCAGGTCACTGGAGCTGTGAGACTGTGGCAGTAAACAGAACTGAACCCAGGTCACTGGAGCTGTGAGACTGTGGCAGTAAACAGAACCGAACCCAGGACACTGGAGCTGTGAGACTGTGGCAGTAAACAGAACCGAACCCAGGTCACTGGAGCTGTGAGACTGTGGCAGTAAACAGAACGGAACCCAGGTCACTGGAGCTGTGAGACTGTGGCAGTAAACAGAACCGAACCCGGGACACTGGAGCTGTGAGACTGTGGCAGTAAACAGAACCGAACCCGGGACACTGGAGCTGTGGGACTGTGGCAGTGAACAGAACCGAACCCAGGTCACTGGAGCTGTGAGACTGTGGCAGTAAACAGAACCGAACCCAGGTCACTGGAGCTGTGAGACTGTGGCAGTAAACAGAACGGAACCCAGGTCACTGGAGCTGTGAGACTGTGGCAGTAAACAGAACCGAACCCGGGACACTGGAGCTGTGAGACTGTGGCAGTAAACAGAACCGAACCCAGGACACTGGAGCTGTGAGGCTGTGGCAGTAAACAGAACCGAACCCAGGTCACTGGAGCTGTGAGACTGTGGCAGTAAACAGAACCGAACCCAGGTCACTGGAGCTGTAAGACTGTGACAGTAAACAGAACCGAACCCGGGACACTGGAGCTGTGAGACTGTGGCAGTAAACAGAACCGAACCCGGGACACTGGAGCTGTGAGACTGTGGCAGTGAACAGAACCGAACCCAGGTCACTGGAGCTGTGAGACTGTGGCAGTAAACAGAACCGAACCCAGGTCACTGGAGCTGTGAGACTGTGGCAGTAAACAGAACGGAACCCAGGTCACTGGAGCTGTGAGACTGTGGCAGTAAACAGAACCGAACCCAGGTCACTGGAGCTGTGAGACTGTGGCAGTAAACAGAACTGAACCCGGGTCACTGGAGCTGTGAGACTGTGGCAGTAAACAGAACCGAACCCAGGTCACTGGAGCTGTGAGACTGTGGCAGTAAACAGAAACGAACCCAGGACACTGGAGCTGTGAGACTGTGGCAGTACGCAGAACCGAACCCAGGTCACTGGAGCTATGAGACTGCGGCAGTACGCAGAACTGAACCCGGGTCACTGAAGCTGTGAGAGTGTGGCAGTAAACAGAAACGAACCCGGGACACTGGAGCTGTGAGACTGTGGCAGTAAACAGAACCGAACCCGGGTCACTGAAGCTGTGAGAGTGTGGCAGTAAACAGAACCGAACCCAGGACACTGGAGCTGTGAGGCTGTGGCAGTAAACAGAACCGAACTCAGGTCACTGGAGCTGTGAGACTGTGGCAGTAAACAGAACCGAACCCGGGTCACTGAAGCTGTGAGAGTGTGGCAGTAAACAGAACCGAACCCAGGACACTGGAGCTGTGAGGCTATGGCAGTAAACAGAACTGAACCCAGGTCACTGGAGCTGTGAGACTGTGGCAGTAAACAGAACCGAACCCAGGACACTGGCGCTGTGAGACTGTGGCAGTAAACAGAACTGAACCCAGGTCACTGGAGCTGTGAGACTGTGGCAGTAAACAGAACCGAACCCAGGTCACTGGAGCTGTGAGGCTGTGGCAGTAAACAGAACTGAACCCAGGTCACTGGAGCTGTGAGACTGTGGCAGTAAACAGAGCCGAACCCGGGACACTGGAGCTGTGAGACTGTGGCAGTAAACAGAACCGAACCCGGGTCACTGGAGCTGTGAGACTATGGCAGTAAACAGAACCGAACCCGGGTCACTGGAGCTGTGAGACTGTGGCAGTAAACAGAGCCGAACCCGGGACACTGGAGCTGTGAGACTGTGGCAGTAAACAGAACTGAACCCAGGTCACTGGAGCTGTGAGACTGTGGCAGTAAACAGAACCGAACCCGGGTCACTGGAGCTGTGAGACTGTGGCAGTAAACAGAACCGAACCCAGGTCACTGGAGCTGTGAGACTGTGGCAGTAAACAGAACCGAACCCGGGTCACTGGAGCTGTGAGGCTGTGGCAGTAAACAGAACCGGACCCGGGACACTGGAGCTGTGAGACTGTGGCAGTAAACAGAACCGAACCCAGGTCACTGGAGCTGTGAGACGGTGGCAAAAAACAGAACCGAACCCGGGTCACTGGAGCTGTGAGGCTGTGGCAGTAAACAGAACCGAACCCAGGTCACTGGAGCTGTGAGACTGTGGCAGTAAACAGAACTGAACCCAGGACACTGGAGCTGTGAGACTGTGGCAGTAAACAGAGCCGAACCCGGGACACTGGAGCTGTGAGACTGTGGCAGTAAACAGAACCGAACCCGGGTCACTGGAGCTGTGAGACTGTGGCAGTAAACAGAACCGAACCCAGGTCACTGGAGCTGTGAGACTGTGGCAGTAAACAGAACCGAACCCGGTTCACTGGAGCTGTGAGGCTGTGGCAGTAAACAGAACCGGACCCGGGACACTGGAGCTGTGAGACTGTGGCAGTCCCCAGAACCGAACCCAGGTCACTGGAGCTGTGAGACTGTGGCAAAAAACAGAACCGAACCCGGGTCACTGGAGCTGTGAGGCTGTGGCAGTAAACAGAACCGAACCCAGGTCACTGGAGCTGTGAGGCTGTGGCAGTCCCCAGAACCGATCCCAGGTCACTGGAGCTGTGAGAGTGTGGCAGTAAACAGAACCGAACCCGGGACACTGGAGCTGTGAGGCTGTGGCAGTCCCCAGAACCGGACCCGGCACACTGGAGCTGTGAGACTGTGGCAGTACGCAGAACTGAACCCGGGTCACTGGAGCTGTGAGAGTGTGGCAGTAAACAGAACCGAACCCGGGAGACTGGAGCTGTGAGGCTGTGGCAGTAAACAGAACCGAACCCAGGTCAGTGGAGCTGTGAGACTGTGGCAGTAAACAGAACCGAACCCAGGTCACTGGAGCTGTGAGACTGTGGCAGTCCCCAGAACCGAACCCGGGTCACTGGAGCTGTGAGACTGTGGCAGTCCCCAGAACCGAACCCAGGTCACTGGAGCTGTGAGAGTGTGGCAGTAAACAGAACCGAACCCACGTCACTGGAGCTGTGAGACTGTGGCAGTAAACAGAACCGAACCCGGGTCACTGGAGCGGTGAGACTGTGGCAGTAAACAGAACCGAACCCGGGTCACTGGAGCTGTGAGGCTGTGGCAGTAAACAGAACCGATCCCGGGTCACTGGAGCTGTGAGACTGTGGCAGTAAACATAACTGAACCCAGGACACTGGAGCTGTGAGACTGTGGCAGTAAACAGAACCGAACCCAGGTCACTGGAGCTGTGAGACTGTGGCAGTAAACAGAACCGAACCCGGGACACTGGAGCTGTGAGACTGTGGCAGTGAACAGAACAGAACCCGGGTCACTGGAGCTGTGAGACTGTGGCAGTATGCAGAACCGAACCCAGGTCACTGGAGCTATGAGACTGTGGCAGTAAACAGAACCGAACCCAGGTCACTGGAGCTGTGAGACTGTGGCAGTAAACAGAACCGAACCCGGGTCACTGAAGCTGTGAGACTGTGGCAGTAAACAGAACCGAACCCAGGTCACTGGAGCTGTGAGGCTGTGGCAGTAAACAGAACCGAACCCGGGTCACTCAAGCTGTGAGGCTGTGGCAGTGAACAGAACCGAACCCATGTCACTGGAGCTGTGAGATTGTGGCAGGAAAAAGAACCGAACCCAGGTCACTGGAGCTGTGAGACTGTGGCAGTAAACAGAACCGAACCCGGGTCACTGGAGATGTGAGACTGTGGCAGTAAACAGAACCGAACCCGGGACACTGGAGCTGTGAGGCTGTGGCAGTCCCCAGAACCGAACCCGGGACACTGGAGCTGTGAGACTGTGGCAGTACGCAGAACCGAACCCAGGTCACTGGAGCTGTGAGACTGTGGCAGTAAACAGAACTGAACCCGGGTCACTGGAGCTGTGAGACTGTGGCAGTAAACAGAACCGAACCCGGGTCACTGGAGCGGTGAGACTGTGGCAGTAAACAGAACTGAACCCGGGTCACTGGAGCTGTGAGACTGTGGCAGTAAACAGAACCGAACGCAGGTCACTGGAGCTGTGAGACTGTGGCAGTAAACAGAACTGAACCCGGGTCACTGGAGCTGTGAGACTGTGGCAGTAAACAGAACTGAACCCGGGTCACTGGAGCTGTGAGACTGTGGCAGTAAACAGAACCGAACCCAGGTCACTGGAGCTGTGAGACTGTGGCAGTAAACAGAACCGAACCCGGGCACTGGAGCTGTGAGGCTGTGGCAGTCCCCAGAACCGAACCCGGGACACTGGAGCTGTGAGACTGCGGCAGTACGCAGAACTGAACCCGGTTCACTGGAGCTGTGAGACTGTGGCAGTAAACAGAACCGAACCCGGGACACTGGAGCTGTGAGACTGTGGCAGTCCCCAGAACCGAACCCAGGACACTGGAGCTGTGAGGCTGTGGCAGTAAACAGAACCGAACTCAGGTCACTGGAGCTGTGAGACTGTGGCAGTAAACAGAACTGAACCCAGGTCACTGGAGCTGTGAGACTGTGGCAGTAAACAGAACTGAACCCAGGTCACTGGAGCTGTGAGACTGTGGCAGTAAACAGAACCGAACCCAGGACACTGGAGCTGTGAGACTGTGGCAGTAAACAGAACTGAACCCAGGTCACTGGAGCTGTGAGACTGTGGCAGTAAACAGAACCGAACCCGGGACACTGGAGCTGTGAGGCTGTGGCAGTAAACAGAACCGAACCCAGGTCACTGGAGCTGTGAGACTGTGGCAGTAAACAGAACCGAACCCGGGTCACTGGAGCTGTGAGACTGTGGCAGTAAACAGAACTGAACCCAGGTCACTGGAACTGTGAGACTGTGGCAGTAAACAGAACCGAACCCAGGTCACTGGAGCTGTGAGACTGTGGCAGTAAACAGAGCCGAACCCGGGACACAGGAGCTGTGAGACTGTGGCAGTAAACAGAACCGAACCCGGGTCACTGGAGCTGTGAGACTATGGCAGTAAACAGAACCGAACCCGGGTCACTGGAGCTGTGAGACTGTGGCAGTAAACAGAACTGAACCCGGGTCACTGGAGCTGTGAGACTGTGGCAGTAAACAGAACTGAACCCAGGACACTGGAGCTGTGAGACTGTGGCAGTAAACAGAGCCGAACCCGGGACACTGGAGCTGTGAGACTGTGGCAGTAAACAGAACCGAACCCGGGTCACTGGAGCTGTGAGACTGTGGCAGTAAACAGAACCGAACCCAGGTCACTGGAGCTGTGAGACTGTGGCAGTAAACAGAACCGAACCCGGGTCACTGGAGCTGTGAGGCTGTGGCAGTAAACAGAACCGAACCCAGGTCACTGGAGCTGTGAGACTGTGGCAAAATACAGAACCGAACCCGCGTCACTGGAGCTGTGAGGCTGTGGCAGTAAACAGAACCGAACCCAGGTCACTGGAGCTGTGAGGCTGTGGCAGTCCCCAGAACCGATCCCAGGTCACTGGAGCTGTGAGAGTGTGGCAGTAAACAGAACCGAACCCGGGACACTGGAGCTGTGAGGCTGTGGCAGTACGCAGAACTGAACCCGGGTCACTGGAGCTGTGAGAGTGTGGCAGTAAACAGAACCGAACCCGGGACACTGGAGCTGTGAGGCTGTGGCAGTAAACAGAACCGAACCCAGGTCAGTGGAGCTGTGAGACTGTGGCAGTAAACAGAACCGAACCCAGGTCACTGGAGCTGTGAGACTGTGGCAGTAAACAGAACCGAACCCGGGACACTGGAGCTGTGAGACTGTGGCAGTACGCAGAACTGAACCCGGGTCACTGGAGCTGTGAGAGTGTGGCAGTAAACAGAACCGAACCCGGGACACTGGAGCTGTGAGGCTGTGGCAGTAAACAGAACCGAACCCAGGTCAGTGGAGCTGTGAGACTGTGGCAGTAAACAGAACCGAACCCAGGTCACTGGAGCTGTGAGACTGTGGCAGTCCCCAGAACCGAACCCGGGTCACTGGAGCTGTGAGACTGTGGCAGTCCCCAGAACCGAACCCAGGTCACTGGAGCTGTGAGAGTGTGGCAGTAAACAGAACCGAACCCAGGTCACTGGAGCTGTGAGACTGTGGCAGTAAACAGAACCGAACCCGGGTCACTGGAGCGTTGAGACTGTGGCAGTAAACAGAACCGAACCCGGGTCACTGGAGCTGTGAGGCTGTGGCAGTAAACAGAACCGATCCCGGGTCACTGGAGCTGTGAGAATGTGGCAGTAAACATAACTGAACCCAGGACACTGGAGCTGTGAGACTGTGGCAGTAAACAGAACCGAACCCAGGTCACTGGAGCTGTGAGACTGTGGCAGTAAACAGAACCGAACCCGGGACACTGGAGCTGTGAGACTGTGGCAGTGAACAGAACAGAACCCGGGTCACTGGAGCTGTGAGACTGTGGCAGTATGCAGAACCGAACCCAGGTCACTGGAGCTATGAGACTGTGGCAGTAAACAGAACCGAACCCGGGTCACTGAAGCTGTGAGACTGTGGCAGTAAACAGAACCGAACCCAGGTCACTGGAGCTGTGAGACTGTGGCAGTAAACAGAACCGAACCCGGGTCACTGGAGCTGTGAGACTGTGGCAGTAAACAGAACCGAACCCAGGTCACTGGAGCTGTGAGACTGTGGCAGTAAACAGAACCGAACCCAGGTCACTGGAGCTGTGAGACTGTGGCAGTAAACAGAACCGAACCCAGGACACTGGAGCTGTGAGGCTGTGGCAGTAAACAGAACCGAACCCAGGTCACTGGAGCTGTGAGACTGTGGCAGTAAACAGAACCGAACCCAGGTCACTGGAGCTGTAAGACTGTGACAGTAAACAGAACCGAACCCGGGACACTGGAGCTGTGAGACTGTGGCAGTAAACAGAACCGAACCCGGGACACTGGAGCTGTGGGACTGTGGCAGTAAACAGAACCGAACCCGGGACACTGGAGCTGTGAGACTGTGGCAGTGAACAGAACCGAACCCAGGTCACTGGAGCTGTGAGACTGTGGCAGTAAACAGAACCGAACCCAGGTCACTGGAGCTGTGAGACTGTGGCAGTAAACAGAACCGAACCCAGGTCACTGGAGCTGTGAGACTGTGGCAGTAAACAGAACCGAACCCAGGTCACTGGAGCTGTGAGACTGTGGCAGTAAACAGAACTGAACCCGGGTCACTGGAGCTGTGAGACTGTGGCAGTAAACAGAACCGAACCCAGGTCACTGGAGCTGTGAGACTGTGGCAGTAAACAGAAACGAACCCAGGACACTGGAGCTGTGAGACTGTGGCAGTACGCAGAACCGAACCCAGGTCACTGGAGCTATGAGACTGCGGCAGTACGCAGAACTGAACCCGGGTCACTGAAGCTGTGAGAGTGTGGCAGTAAACAGAAACGAACCCGGGACACTGGAGCTGTGAGACTGTGGCAGTCCCCAGAACCGAACCCAGGACACTGGAGCTGTGAGGCTGTGGCAGTAAACAGAACTGAACCCAGGTCACTGGAGCTGTGAGACTGTGGCAGTAAACAGAACTGAACCCAGGTCACTGGAGCTGTGAGACTGTGGCAGTAAACAGAACCGAACCCAGGACACTGGAGCTGTGAGACTGTGGCAGGAAACAGAACCGAACCCAGTTCACTGGAGCTGTGAGGCTGTGGCAGTAAACAGAACCGAACCCAGGTCACTGGAGCTGTGAGACTGTGGCAGTAAACAGAACTGAACCCGGGTCACTGGAGCTGTGAGACTGTGGCAGTAAACAGAACCGAACCAGGGTCACTGGAGCTGTGAGACTGTGGCAGTAAACAGAACCGAACCCGGGTCACTGGAGCTGTGAGACTGTGGCAGTAAACAGAACTGAACCCAGGACACTGGAGCTGTGAGACTGTGGCAGTAAACAGAGCCGAACCCGGGACACTGGAGCTGTGAGACTGTGGCAGTAAACAGAACCGAACCCGGGTCACTGGAGCTGTGAGACTGTGGCAGTAAACAGAACCGAACCCAGGTCACTGGAGCTGTGAGACTGTGGCAGTAAACAGAACCGAACCCGGGTCACTGGAGCTGTGAGGCTGTGGCAGTAAACAGAACCGGACCCGGGACACTGGAGCTGTGAGACTGTGGCAGTCCCCAGAACCGAACCCAGGTCACTGGAGCTGTGAGACTGTGGCAAAAAACAGAACCGAACCCAGGTCACTGGAGCTGTGAGACTGTGGCAGTAAACAGAACCGAACCCAGGTCACTGGAGCTGTGAGACTGTGGCAGTAAACAGAACCGAACCCGGGACACTGGAGCTGTGAGACTGTGGCAGTACGCAGAACTGAACCCGGGTCACTGGAGCTGTGAGAGTGTGGCAGTAAACAGAACCGAACCCAGGTCACTGGAGCTGTGAGACTGTGGCAGTAAACAGAACCGAACCCAGGTCAGTGGAGCTGTGAGACTGTGGCAGTAAACAGAACCGAACCCAGGACACTGGAGCTGTGAGGCTGTGGCAGTAAACAGAACCGAACCCAGGTCAGTGGAGCTGTGAGACTGTGGCAGTAAACAGAACCGAACCCAGGACACTGGAGCTGTGAGACTGTGGCAGTAAACAGAACCGAACCCAGGTCACTGGAGCTGTGAGACTGTGGCAGTCCCCAGAACCGAACCCGGGTCACTGGAGCTGTGAGACTGTGGCAGTCCCCAGAACCGAACCCAGGTCACTGGAGCTGTGAGAGTGTGGCAGTAAACAGAACCGAACCCAGGTCACTGGAGCTGTGAGACTGTGGCAGTAAACAGAACCGAACCCGGGTCACTGGAGCGGTGAGACTGTGGCAGTAAACAGAACCGAACCCGGGTCACTGGAGCTGTGAGGCTGTGGCAGTAAACAGAACCGATCCCGGGTCACTGGAGCTGTGAGACTGTGGCAGTAAACATAACTGAACCCAGGACACTGGAGCTGTGAGACTGTGGCAGTAAACAGAACCGAACCCAGGTCACTGGAGCTGTGAGACGGTGGCAGTAAACAGAACCGAACCCGGGACACTGGAGCTGTGAGACTGTGGCAGTGAACAGAACCGAACCCAGGTCACTGGAGCTATGAGACTGTGGCAGTAAACAGAACCGAACCCGGGTCACTGAAGCTGTGAGACTGTGGCAGTAAACAGAACCGAACCCAGGTCACTGGAGCTGTGAGGCTGTGGCAGTAAACAGAACCGAACCCGGGTCACTGAAGCTGTGAGACTGTGGCAGTAAACAGAACCGAACCCATGTCACTGGAGCTGTGAGATTGTGGCAGGAAAAAGAACCGAACCCAGGTCACTGGAGCTGTGAGACTGTGGCAGTAAACAGAACCGAACCCGGGACACTGGAGCTGTGAGGCTGTGGCAGTCCCCAGAACCGAACCCGGGACACTGGAGCTGTGAGACTGTGGCAGTACGCAGAACCGAACCCAGGTCACTGGAGCTGTGAGACTGTGGCAGTAAACAGAACTGAACCCGGGTCACTGGAGCTGTGAGACTGTGGCAGTAAACAGAACTGAACCCGGGTCACTGGAGCTGTGAGACTGTGGCAGTAAACAGAACCGAACGCAGGTCACTGGAGCTGTGAGACTGTGGCAGTAAACAGAACTGAACCCGGGTCACTGGAGCTGTGAGACTGTGGCAGTAAACAGAACTGAACCCGGGTCACTGGAGCTGTGAGACTGTGGCAGTAAACAGAACCGAACCCGGGACACTGGAGCTGTGAGGCTGTGGCAGTAAACAGAACCGAACCCGGGACACTGGAGCTGTGAGGCTGTGGCAGTCCCCAGAACCGAACCCGGGACACTGGAGCTGTGAGACTGCGGCAGTAAACAGAACCGAACCCGGGACACTGGAGCTGTGAGACTGTGGCAGTAAACAGAACCGAACCCGGGACACTGGAGCTGTTAGACTGTGGCAGTCCCCAGAACCGAACCCAGGACACTGGAGCTGTGAGGCTGTGGCAGTAAACAGAACCGAACTCAGGTCACTGGAGCTGTGAGACTGTGGCAGTAAACAGAACTGAACCCAGGTCACTGGAGCTGTGAGACTGTGGCAGTAAACAGAACTGAACCCAGGTCACTGGAGCTGTGAGACTGTGGCAGTAAACAGAACCGAACCCAGGACACTGGAGCTGTGAGACTGTGGCAGTAAACAGAACTGAACCCAGGTCACTGGAGCTGTGAGACTGTGGCAGTAAACAGAAATTAACCCAGGTCACTGGAGCTGTGAGGCTGTGGCAGTAAACAGAACTGAACCCAGGTCACTGGAGCTGTGAGGCTGTGGCAGTAAACAGAACTGAACCCAGGTCACTGGAGCTGTGAGACTGTGGCAGTAAACAGAGCCGAACCCGGGACACAGGAGCTGTGAGACTGTGGCAGTAAACAGAACCGAACCCGGGTCACTGGAGCTGTGAGACTGTGGCAGTAAACAGAACCGAACCCAGGTCACTGGAGCTGTGAGGCTGTGGCAGTAAACAGAACTGAACCCAGGTCACTGGAGCTGTGAGACTGTGGCAGTAAACAGAGCCGAACCCGGGACACAGGAGCTGTGAGACTGTGGCAGTAAACAGAACCGAACCCGGGTCACTGGAGCTGTGAGACTATGGCAGTAAACAGAACCGAACCCGGGTCACTGGAGCTGTGAGACTGTGGCAGTAAACAGAACTGAACCCGGGTCACTGGAGCTGTGAGACTGTGGCAGTAAACAGAACTGAACCCAGGACACTGGAGCTGTGAGACTGTGGCAGTAAACAGAGCCGAACCCGGGACACTGGAGCTGTGAGACTGTGGCAGTAAACAGAACCGAACCCGGGTCACTGGAGCTGTGAGACTGTGGCAGTAAACAGAACCGAACCCAGGTCACTGGAGCTGTGAGACTGTGGCAGTAAACAGAACCGAACCCGGGTCACTGGAGCTGTGAGGCTGTGGCAGTAAACAGAACCGAACCCAGGTCACTGGAGCTGTGAGACTGTGGCAAAAAACAGAACCGAACCCGGGTCACTGGAGCTGTGAGGCTGTGGCAGTCCCCAGAACCGATCCCAGGTCACTGGAGCTGTGAGAGTGTGGCAGTAAACAGAACCGAACCCGGGACACTGGAGCTGTGAGGCTGTGGCAGTCCCCAGAACCGGACCCGGCACACTGGAGCTGTGAGACTGTGGCAGTACGCAGAACTGAACCCGGGTCACTGGAGCTGTGAGAGTGTGGCAGTAAACAGAACCGAACCCGGGACACTGGAGCTGTGAGGCTGTGGCAGTAAACAGAACCGAACCCAGGTCAGTGGAGCTGTGAGACTGTGGCAGTAAACAGAACCGAACCCAGGACACTGGAGCTGTGAGACTGTGGCAGTAAACAGAACCGAACCCAGGTCACTGGAGCTGTGAGACTGTGGCAGTCCCCAGAACCGAACCCGGGTCACTGGAGCTGTGAGACTGTGGCAGTCCCCAGAACCGAACCCAGGTCACTGGAGCTGTGAGAGTGTGGCAGTAAACAGAACCGAACCCAGGTCACTGGAGCTGTGAGACTGTGGCAGTAAACAGAACCGAACCCGGGTCACTGGAGCGGTGAGACTGTGGCAGTAAACAGAACCGAACCCGGGTCACTGGAGCGGTGAGACTGTGGCAGTAAACAGAACCGAACCCGGGTCACTGGAGCTGTGAGGCTGTGGCAGTAAACAGAGCCGAACCCGGGACACTGGAGCTGTGAGACTGTGGCAGTAAACAGAACCGATCCCGGGTCACTGGAGCTGTGAGACTGTGGCAGTAAACATAACTGAACCCAGGACACTGGAGCTGTGAGACTGTGGCAGTAAACAGAACCGAACCCAGGTCACTGGAGCTGTGAGACTGTGGCAGTAAACAGAACCGAACCCGGGACACTGGAGCTGTGAGACTGTGGCAGTGAACAGAACAGAACCCGGGTCACTGGAGCTGTGAGACTGTGGCAGTATGCAGAACCGAACCCAGGTCACTGGAGCTATGAGACTGTGGCAGTAAACAGAACCGAACCCGGGTCACTGAAGCTGTGAGACTGTGGCAGTAAACAGAACCGAACCCAGGTCACTGGAGCTGTGAGGCTGTGGCAGTAAACAGAACCGAACCCGGGTCACTCAAGCTGTGAGGCTGTGGCAGTGAACAGAACCGAACCCATGTCACTGGAGCTGTGAGATTGTGGCAGGAAAAAGAACCGAACCCAGGTCACTGGAGCTGTGAGACTGTGGCAGTAAACAGAACCGAACCCGGGTCCCTGGAGATGTGAGACTGTGGCAGTAAACAGAACCGAACCCGGGACACTGGAGCTGTGAGGCTGTGGCAGTCCCCAGAACCGAACCCGGGACACTGGAGCTGTGAGACTGTGGCAGTACGCAGAACCGAACCCAGGTCACTGGAGCTGTGAGACTGTGGCAGTAAACAGAACTGAACCCGGGTCACTGGAGCTGTGAGACTGTGGCAGTAAACAGAACTGAACCCGGGTCACTGGAGCTGTGAGACTGTGGCAGTAAACAGAACTGAACCCGGGTCACTGGAGCTGTGAGACTGTGGCAGTAAACAGAACTGAACCCGGGTCACTGGAGCTGTGAGACTGTGGCAGTAAACAGAACCGAACCCGGGTCACTGGAGCTGTGAGACTGTGGCAGAAAACAGAACTGAACCCAGGTCACTGGAGCTGTGAGACTGTGGCAGTAAACAGAACTGAACCCAGGTCACTGGAGCTGTGAGACTGTGGCAGTAAACAGAACCGAACGCAGGTCACTGGAGCTGTGAGACTGTGGCAGTAAACAGAACTGAACCCGGGTCACTGGAGCTGTGAGACTGTGGCAGTAAACAGAACTGAACCCGGGTCACTGGAGCTGTGAGACTGTGGCAGTAAACAGAACCGAACCCAGGTGACTGGAGCTGTGAGACTGTGGCAGTAAACAGAACCGAACCCAGGACACTGGAGCTGTGAGGCTGTGGCAGTAAACAGAACTGAACCCAGGTCACTGGAGCTGTGAGACTGTGGCAGTAAACAGAACCGAACCCAGGTCACTGGAGCTGTGAGGCTGTGGCAGTAAACAGAACTGAACCCAGGTCACTGGAGCTGTGAGACTGTGGCAGTAAACAGAGCCGAACCCGGGACACTGGAGCTGTGAGACTGTGGCAGTAAACAGAACCGAACCCGGGTCACTGGAGCTGTGAGACTATGGCAGTAAACAGAACCGAACCCGGGTCACTGGAGCTGTGAGACTGTGGCAGTAAACAGAACTGAACCCAGGACACTGGAGCTGTGAGACTGTGGCAGTAAACAGAGCCGAACCCGGGTCACTGGAGCTGTGAGACTGTGGCAGTAAACAGAACTGAACCCGGGTCACTGGAGCTGTGAGACTGTGGCAGTAAACAGAACCGAACCCAGGTCACTGGAGCTGTGAGACTGTGGCAGTAAACAGAACCGAACCCAGGACACTGGAGCTGTGAGACTGTGGCAGTAAACAGAACCGAACCCGGGTCACTGGAGCTGTGAGACTGTGGCAGTAAACAGAACCGAACCCAGGTCACTGGAGCTGTGAGACTGTGGCAGTAAACAGAACCGAACCCGGGTCACTGGAGCTGTGAGACTGTGGCAGTAAACGGAACCGAACCCAGGTCACTGGAGCTGTGAGACTGTGGCAGTAAACAGAACCGAACCCATGTCACTGGAGCTGTGAGGCTGTGGCAGTAAACAGAACCGGACCCGGGACACTGGAGCTGTGAGACTGTGGCAGTAAACAGAACCGAACCCGGGTCACTGGAGCTGTGAGGCTGTGGCAGTAAACAGAACCGGACCCGGGACACTGGAGCTGTGAGACTGTGGCAGTCCCCAGAACCGAACCCAGGTCACTGGAGCTGTGAGACTGTGGCAAAAAACAGAACCGAACCCGGGTCACTGGAGCTGTGAGGCTGTGGCAGTAAACAGAACCGAACCCAGGTCACTGGAGCTGTGAGGCTGTGGCAGTCCCCAGAACCGATCCCAGGTCACTGGAGCTGTGAGAGTGTGGCAGTAAACAGAACCGAACCCGGGACACTGGAGCTGTGAGGCTGTGGCAGTCCCCAGAACCAGACCCGGAACACTGGAGCTGTGAGACTGTGGCAGTACGCAGAACTGAACCCGGGTCACTGGAGCTGTGAGGCTGTGGCAGTAAACAGATCCGAACCCGGGACACTGGAGCTGTGAGGCTGTGGCAGTAAACAGAACCGAACCCAGGTCAGTGGAGCTGTGAGACTGTGGCAGTAAACAGAACCGAACCCAGGTCACTGGAGCTGTGAGACTGTGGCAGTCCCCAGAACCGAACCCGGGTCACTGGAGCTGTGAGACTGTGGCAGTCCCCAGAACCGAACCCAGGTCACTGGAGCTGTGAGAGTGTGGCAGTAAACAGAACCGAACCCAGGACACTGGAGCTGTGAGACTGTGGCAGTAAACAGAACCGAACCCGGGTCACTGGAGCGGTGAGACTGTGGCAGTAAACAGAACCGAACCCGGGTCACTGGAGCTGTGAGGCTGTGGCAGTAAACAGAACCGATCCCGGGTCACTGGAGCTGTGAGACTGTGGCAGTAAACATAACTGAACCCAGGACACTGGAGCTGTGAGACTGTGGCAGTAAACAGAACCGAACCCAGGTCACTGGAGCTGTGAGACTGTGGCAGTAAACAGAACCGAACCCGGGACACTGGAGCTGTGAGACTGTGGCAGTGAACAGAACAGAACCCGGGTCACTGGAGCTGTGAGACTGTGGCAGTATGCAGAACCGAACCCAGGTCACTGGAGCTATGAGACTGTGGCAGTAAACAGAACCGAACCCGGGTCACTGAAGCTGTGAGACTGTGGCAGTAAACAGAACCGAACCCAGGTCACTGGAGCTGTGAGGCTGTGGCAGTAAACAGAACCGAACCCGGGTCACTCAAGCTGTGAGGCTGTGGCAGTGAACAGAACCGAACCCATGTCACTGGAGCTGTGAGATTGTGGCAGGAAAAAGAACCGAACCCAGGTCACTGGAGCTGTGAGACTGTGGCAGTAAACAGAACCGAACCCGGGTCACTGGAGATGTGAGACTGTGGCAGTAAACAGAACCGAACCCGGGACACTGGAGCTGTGAGGCTGTGGCAGTCCCCAGAACCGAACCCGGGACACTGGAGCTGTGAGACTGTGGCAGTACGCAGAACCGAACCCAGGTCACTGGAGCTGTGAGACTGTGGCAGTAAACAGAACTGAACCCGGGTCACTGGAGCTGTGAGACTGTGGCAGTAAACAGAACTGAACCCGGGTCACTGGAGCTGTGAGACTGTGGCAGTAAACAGAACCGAACGCAGGTCACTGGAGCTGTGAGACTGTGGCAGTAAACAGAACTGAACCCGGGTCACTGGAGCTGTGAGACTGTGGCAGTAAACAGAACTGAACCCGGGTCACTGGAGCTGTGAGACTGTGGCAGTAAACAGAACCGAACCCAGGTCACTGGAGCTGTGAGACTGTGGCAGTAAACAGAACCGAACCCGGGACACTGGAGCTGTGAGGCTGTGGCAGTCCCCAGAACCGAACCCGGGACACTGGAGCTGTGAGACTGCGGCAGTACGCAGAACTGAACCCGGTTCACTGGAGCTGAGAGACTGTGGCAGTAAACAGAACCGAACCCGGGACACTGGAGCTGTGAGGCTGTGGCAGTAAACAGAACCGAACCCGGGACACTGGAGCTGTGAGACTGTGGCAGTCCCCAGAACCGAACCCAGGACACTGGAGCTGTGAGGCTGTGGCAGTAAACAGAACCGAACTCAGGTCACTGGAGCTGTGAGACTGTGGCAGTAAACAGAACTGAACCCAGGTCACTGGAGCTGTGAGACTGTGGCAGTAAACAGAACTGAACCCAGGTCACTGGAGCTGTGAGAGTGTGGCAGTAAACAGAACCGAACCCAGGTCACTGGAGCTGTGAGACTGTGGCAGTAAACAGAACCGAACCCGGGTCACTGGAGCGGTGAGACTGTGGCAGTAAACAGAACCGAACCCGGGTCACTGGAGCTGTGAGGCTGTGGCAGTAAACAGAACCGATCCCGGGTCACTGGAGCTGTGAGACTGTGGCAGTAAACATAACTGAACCCAGGACACTGGAGCTGTGAGACTGTGGCAGTAAACAGAACCGAACCCAGGTCACTGGAGCTGTGAGACTGTGGCAGTAAACAGAACCGAACCCGGGACACTGGAGCTGTGAGACTGTGGCAGTAAACAGAACCGAACCCGGGTCACTGGAGCTGTGAGACTGTGGCAGTAAACAGAACAGAACCCGGGTCACTGGAGCTGTGAGACTGTGGCAGTATGCAGAACCGAACCCAGGTCACTGGAGCTATGAGACTGTGGCAGTAAACAGAACCGAACCCGGGTCACTGGAGCTGTGAGACTGTGGCAGTATGCAGAACCGAACCCAGGTCACTGGAGCTATGAGACTGTGGCAGTAAACAGAACCGAACCCGGGTCACTGAAGCTGTGAGACTGTGGCAGTAAACAGAACCGAACCCAGGTCACTGGAGCTGTGAGGCTGTGGCAGTAAACAGAACCGAACCCGGGTCACTCAAGCTGTGAGGCTGTGGCAGTGAACAGAACCGAACCCATGTCACTGGAGCTGTGAGATTGTGGCAGGAAAAAGAACCGAACCCAGGTCACTGGAGCTGTGAGACTGTGGCAGTAAACAGAACCGAACCCGGGTCACTGGAGATGTGAGACTGTGGCAGTAAACAGAACCGAACCCGGGACACTGGAGCTGTGAGGCTGTGGCAGTCCCCAGAACCGAACCCGGGACACTGGAGCTGTGAGACTGTGGCAGTACGCAGAACCGAACCCAGGTCACTGGAGCTGTGAGACTGTGGCAGTAAACAGAACTGAACCCGGGTCACTGGAGCTGTGAGACTGTGGCAGTAAACAGAACTGAACCCGGGTCACTGGAGCTGTGAGACTGTGGCAGTAAACAGAACCGAACGCAGGTCACTGGAGCTGTGAGACTGTGGCAGTAAACAGAACTGAACCCGGGTCACTGGAGCTGTGAGACTGTGGCAGTAAACAGAACCGAACCCGGGTCACTGGAGCTGTGAGACTGTGGCAGTAAACAGAACCGAACCCAGGTCACTGGAGCTGTGAGACTGTGGCAGTAAACAGAACCGAACCCGGGACACTGGAGCTGTGAGGCTGTGGCAGTCCCCAGAACCGAACCCGGGACACTGGAGCTGTGAGACTGCGGCAGTACGCAGAACTGAACCCGGTTCACTGGAGCTGAGAGACTGTGGCAGTAAACAGAACCGAACCCGGGACACTGGAGCTGTGAGGCTGTGGCAGTAAACAGAACCGAACCCGGGACACTGGAGCTGTGAGACTGTGGCAGTCCCCAGAACCGAACCCAGGACACTGGAGCTGTGAGGCTGTGGCAGTAAACAGAACCGAACTCAGGTCACTGGAGCTGTGAGACTGTGGCAGTAAACAGAACTGAACCCAGGTCACTGGAGCTGTGAGACTGTGGCAGTAAACAGAACTGAACCCAGGTCACTGGAGCTGTGAGACTGTGGCAGTAAACAGAACCGAACCCAGGACACTGGAGCTGTGAGACTGTGGCAGTAAACAGAACTGAACCCAGGTCACTGGAGCTGTGAGACTGTGGCAGTAAACAGAAATTAACCCAGGTCACTGGAGCTGTGAGGCTGTGGCAGTAAACAGAACTGAACCCAGGTCACTGGAACTGTGAGACTGTGGCAGTAAACAGAACCAAACCCAGGTCACTGGAGCTGTGAGGCTGTGGCAGTAAACAGAACTGAACCCAGGTCACTGGAGCTGTGAGACTGTGGCAGTAAACAGAGCCGAACCCGGGACACAGGAGCTGTGAGACTGTGGCAGTAAACAGAACGGAACCCAGGTCACTGGAGCTGTGAGACTGTGGCAGTAAACAGAACTGAACCCAGGTCACTGGAGCTGTGAGACTGTGGCAGTAAACAGAACCGAACCCGGGTCACTGGAGCTGTGAGACTATGGCAGTAAACAGAACCGAACCCGGGTCACTGGAGCTGTGAGACTGTGGCAGTAAACAGAACTGAACCCAGGACACTGGAGCTGTGAGACTGTGGCAGTAAACAGAACCGAACCCGGGTCACTGGAGCTGTGAGACTGTGGCAAAAAACAGAACCGAACCCGGGTCACTGGAGCTGTGAGACTGTGGCAAAAAACAGAACCGAACCCGGGTCACTGGAGCTGTGAGACTGTGGCAAAAAACAGAACCGAACCCGGGTCACTGGAGCTGTGAGGCTGTGGCAGTAAACAGAACCGAACCCAGGTCACTGGAGCTGTGAGGCTGTGGCAGTCCCCAGAACCGATCCCAGGTCACTGGAGCTGTGAGAGTGTGGCAGTAAACAGAACCGAACCCGGGACACTGGAGCTGTGAGGCTGTGGCAGTAAACAGAACCGAACCCAGGTCAGTGGAGCTGTGAGACTGTGGCAGTAAACAGAACCGAACCCAGGTCACTGGAGCTGTGAGAGTGTGGCAGTAAACAGAACCGAACCCGGGACACTGGAGCTGTGAGGCTGTGGCAGTAAACAGAACCGAACCCAGGTCAGTGGAGCTGTGAGACTGTGGCAGTAAACAGAACCGAACCCAGGACACTGGAGCTGTGAGACTGTGGCAGTAAACAGAACCGAACCCAGGTCACTGGAGCTGTGAGACTGTGGCAGTCCCCAGAACCGAACCCGGGTCACTGGAGCTGTGAGACTGTGGCAGTCCCCAGAACCGAACCCAGGTCACTGGAGCTGTGAGAGTGTGGCAGTAAACAGAACCGAACCCAGGTCACTGGAGCTGTGAGACTGTGGCAGTAAACAGAACCGAACCCGGGTCACTGGAGCGGTGAGACTGTGGCAGTAAACAGAACCGAACCCGGGTCACTGGAGCTGTGAGGCTGTGGCAGTAAACAGAACCGATCCCGGGTCACTGGAGCTGTGAGACTGTGGCAGTAAACAGAACTGAACCCGGGACACTGGAGCTGTGAGACTGTGGCAGTAAACATAACTGAACCCAGGACACTGGAGCTGTGAGACTGTGGCAGTAAACAGAACCGAACCCAGGTCACTGGAGCTGTGAGACTGTGGCAGTAAACAGAACCGAACCCGGGACACTGGAGCTGTGAGACTGTGGCAGTGAACAGAACAGAACCCGGGTCACTGGAGCTGTGAGACTGTGGCAGTAAACAGAACCGAACCCAGGTCACTGGAGCTGTGAGGCTGTGGCAGTAAACAGAACCGAACCCGGGTCACTCAAGCTGTGAGGCTGTGGCAGTGAACAGAACCGAACCCATGTCACTGGAGCTGTGAGATTGTGGCAGGAAAAAGAACCGAACCCAGGTCACTGGAGCTGTGAGACTGTGGCAGTAAACAGAACCGAACCCGGGACACTGGAGCTGTGAGGCTGTGGCAGTCCCCAGAACCGAACCCGGGACACTGGAGCTGTGAGACTGTGGCAGTACGCAGAACCGAACCCAGGTCACTGGAGCTGTGAGACTGTGGCAGTAAACAGAACTGAACCCGGGTCACTGGAGCTGTGAGACTGTGGCAGTAAACAGAACTGAACCCGGGTCACTGGAGCTGTGAGACTGTGGCAGTAAACAGAACCGAACGCAGGTCACTGGAGCTGTGAGACTGTGGCAGTAAACAGAACTGAACCCGGGTCACTGGAGCTGTGAGACTGTGGCAGTAAACAGAACTGAACCCGGGTCACTGGAGCTGTGAGACTGTGGCAGTAAACAGAACCGAACCCAGGTCACTGGAGCTGTGAGACTGTGGCAGTAAACAGAACCGAACCCGGGACACTGGAGCTGTGAGGCTGTGGCAGTCCCCAGAACCGAACCCGGGACACTGGAGCTGTGAGACTGCGGCAGTACGCAGAACTGAACCCGGGTCACTGGAGCTGTGAGACTGTGGCAGTAAACAGAACCGAACCCGGGACACTGGAGCTGTGAGACTGTGGCAGTCCCCAGAACCGAACCCAGGACACTGGAGCTGTGAGGCTGTGGCAGTAAACAGAACCGAACTCAGGTCACTGGAGCTGTGAGACTGTGGCAGTAAACAGAACTGAACCCAGGTCACTGGAGCTGTGAGACTGTGGCAGTAAACAGAACTGAACCCAGGTCACTGGAGCTGTGAGACTGTGGCAGTAAACAGAACTGAACCCAGGTCACTGGAGCTGTGAGACTGTGGCAGTAAAAAAAACCGAACCCAGGTCACTGGAGCTGTGAGGCTGTGGCAGTAAACAGAACTGAACCCAGGTCACTGGAACTGTGAGACTGTGGCAGTAAAAAAAACCGAACCCAGGTCACTGGAGCTGTGAGGCTGTGGCAGTAAACAGAACTGAACCCAGGTCACTGGAGCTGTGAGACTGTGGCAGTAAACAGAGCCGAACCCGGGACACAGGAGCTGTGAGACTGTGGCAGTAAACAGAACCGAACCCGGGTCACTGGAGCTGTGAGACTATGGCAGTAAACAGAACCGAACCCGGGTCACTGGAGCTGTGAGACTGTGGCAGGAAACAGAACTGAACCCAGGTCACTGGAGCTGTGAGACTGTGGCAGTAAACAGAACCGAACCCAGGTCACTGGAGCTGTGAGACTGTGGCAATAAACAGAACCGAACCCAGGTCACTGGAGCTGTGAGACTGTGGCAGTAAACAGAACCGGACCCGGGACACTGGAGCTGTGAGACTGTGGCAGTAAACAGAACCGAACCCAGGTCACTGGAGCTGTGAGACTGTGGCAGTAAACAGAACCGAACCCAGGTCACTGGAGCTGTGAGACTATGGCAGTAAACAGAACCGAACCCGGGTCACTGGAGCTGTG
The DNA here is from genome assembly GCF_036365525.1 of Heterodontus francisci. Lineage (NCBI taxonomy): Eukaryota > Metazoa > Chordata > Chondrichthyes > Heterodontiformes > Heterodontidae > Heterodontus > Heterodontus francisci. The sequence continues at coordinate 333,784 of NW_027141003.1, read as the reverse complement.
AGACTGTGGCAGTAAACAGAACCGAACCCAGGTCACTGGAGCTGTGAGACTGTGGCAGTAAACAGAACCGAACCCAGGTCACTGGAGCTGTGAGACTGTGGCAGTAAACAGAACCGGACCCGGGACACTGGAGCTGTGAGACTGTGGCAGTAAACAGAACCGAACCCGGGTCACTGGAGCTGTGAGACTGGGGCAGTAAACAGAACCGAACCCAGGTCACTGGAGCTGTGAGGCTGTGGCAGTAAACAGAACCGAACCCAGGTCACTGGAGCTGTGAGACTGTGGCAGTAAACAGAACCGAACCCGGGTCACTGGAGCTGTGAGACTGTGGCAGTCCCCAGAACCGAACCCAGGTCACTGGAGCTGTGAGACTGTGGCAAAAAACAGAACCGAACCCGGGTCACTGGAGCTGTGAGGCTGCGGCAGTAAACAGAACCGAACCCAGGTCACTGGAGCTGTGAGGCTGTGGCAGTCCCCAGAACCGAACCCAGGTCACTGGAGCTGTGAGGCTGTGGCAGTAAACAGAACCGAACCCGGGACACTGGAGCTGTGAGGCTGTGGCAGTAAACAGAACTGAACCCAGGTCACTGGAGCTGTGAGACTGTGGCAGTAAACAGAACCGAACCCAGGTCACTGGAGCTGTGAGACTGTGGCAGTCCCCAGAACCGAACCCGGGTCACTGGAGCTGTGAGACTGTGGCAGTCCCCAGAACCGAACCCAGGTCACTGGAGCTGTGAGACTGTGGCAGTAAACAGAACCGAACCCAGGTCACTGGAGCTGTGAGGCTGTGGCAGTAAACAGAACCGAACCCAGGTCACTGGAGCTGTGAGACTGTGGCAGTAAACAGAACCGAACCAAGGTCACTGGAGCTGTGAGACTGTGGCAGTCCCCAGAACCGAACCCGGGTCACTGGAGCTGTGAGACTGTGGCAGTCCCCAGAACCGAACCCAGGTCACTGGAGCTGTGAGAGTGTGGCAGTAAACAGAACCGAACCCAGGTCACTGGAGCTGTGAGGCTGTGGCAGTAAACAGAACCGAACCCGGGTCACTGGAGCTGTGAGACTGTGGCAGTAAACAGAACCGAACCCAGGTCACTGGAGCTGTGAGACTGTGGCAGTAAACAGAACCGAACCCGGGTCACTGGAGCGGTGAGACTGTGGCAGTAAACAGAACCGAACCCGGGTCACTGGAGCTGTGAGGCTGTGGCAGTAAACAGAACTGATCCCGGGTCACTGGAGCTGTGAGACTGTGGCAGTAAACATAACTGAACCCAGGACACTGGAGCTGTGAGACTGTGGCAGTATGCAGAACCGAACCCAGGTCACTGGAGCTATGAGACTGTGGCAGTAAACAGAACCGAACCCGGGTCACTGGAGCTGTGAGACTGTGGCAGTGAACAGAACAGAACCCGGGTCACTGGAGCTGTGAGACTGTGGCAGTATGCAGAACCGAACCCAGGTCACTGGAGCTATGAGACTGTGGCAGTAAACAGAACCGAACCCGGGTCACTGAAGCTGTGAGACTGTGGCAGTAAACAGAACCGAACCCAGGTCACTGGAGCTGTGAGGCTGTGGCAGTAAACAGAACCGAACCCGGGTCACTCAAGCTGTGAGGCTGTGGCAGTGAACAGAACCGAACCCATGTCACTGGAGCTGTGAGATTGTGGCAGGAAAAAGAACCGAACCCAGGTCACTGGAGCTGTGAGACTGTGGCAGTAAACAGAACCGAACCCGGGTCACTGGAGATGTGAGACTGTGGCAGTAAACAGAACCGAACCCGGGACACTGGAGCTGTGAGACTGTGGCAGTAAACAGAACCGAACCCGGGACACTGGAGCTGTGAGGCTGTGGCAGTCCCCAGAACCGAACCCGGGACACTGGAGCTGTGAGACTGTGGCAGTACGCAGAACCGAACCCAGGTCACTGGAGCTGTGAGACTGTGGCAGTAAACAGAACCGAACCCAGGTCACTGGAGCTGTGAGACTGTGGCAGTAAACAGAACTGAACCCGGGTCACTGGAGCTGTGAGACTGTGGCAGTAAACAGAACCGAACGCAGGTCACTGGAGCTGTGAGACTGTGGCAGTAAACAGAACTGAACCCGGGTCACTGGAGCTGTGAGACTGTGGCAGTAAACAGAACCGAACGCAGGTCACTGGAGCTGTGAGACTGTGGCAGTAAACAGAACTGAACCCGGGTCACTGGAGCTGTGAGACTGTGGCAGTAAACAGAACTGAACCCGGGTCACTGGAGCTGTGAGACTGTGGCAGTAAACAGAACCGAACCCAGGTCACTGGAGCTGTGAGACTGTGGCAGTAAACAGAACCGAACCCGGGACACTGGAGCTGTGAGGCTGTGGCAGTCCCCAGAACCGAACCCGGGACACTGGAGCTGTGAGACTGCGGCAGTACGCAGAACTGAACCCGGGTCACTGGAGCTGTGAGACTGTGGCAGTAAACAGAACCGAACCCGGGACACTGGAGCTGTGAGACTGTGGCAGTCCCCAGAATCGAACCCAGGACACTGGAGCTGTGAGGCTGTGGCAGTAAACAGAACTGAACCCAGGTCACTGGAGCTGTGAGACTGTGGCAGTAAACAGAACTGAACCCAGGTCACTGGAGCTGTGAGACTGTGGCAGTAAACAGAACTGAACCCAGGTCACTGGAGCTGTGAGACTGTGGCAGTAAACAGAACCGAACCCAGGACACTGGAGCTGTGAGACTGTGGCAGTAAACAGAACTGAACCCGGGTCACTGGAGCTGTGAGACTGTGGCAGTAAACAGAACCGAAACCGGGACACTGGAGCTGTGAGACTGTGGCAGTAAACAGAACCGAACCCAGGTCACTGGAGCTGTGAGACTGTGGCAGTAAACAGAACTGAACCCAGGTCACTGGAACTGTGAGACTGTGGCAGTAAACAGAACCGAACCCAGGTCACTGGAGCTGTGAGACTGTGGCAGTAAACAGAAATTAACCCAGGTCACTGGAGCTGTGAGGCTGTGGCAGTAAACAGAACTGAACCCAGGTCACTGGAACTGTGAGACTGTGGCAGTAAACAGAACCGAACCCAGGTCACTGGAACTGTGAGGCTGTGGCAGTAAACAGAACTGAACCCAGGTCACTGGAGCTGTGAGACTGTGGCAGTAAACAGAGCCGAACCCGGGACACAGGAGCTGTGAGACTGTGGCAGTAAACAGAACCGAACCCGGGTCACTGGAGCTGTGAGACTATGGCAGTAAACAGAACCGAACCCGGGTCACTGGAGCTGTGAGACTGTGGCAGTAAACAGAACTGAACCCAGGTCACTGGAGCTGTGAGACTGTGGCAGTAAACAGAACCGAACCCAGGTCACTGGAGCTGTGAGACTGTGGCAGTAAACAGAACCGAACCCAGGTCACTGGAGCTGTGAGACTGTGGCAGTAAACAGAACCGGACCCGGGACACTGGAGCTGAGAGACTGTGGCAGTAAACAGAACCGAACCCAGGTCACTGGAGCTGTGAGACTGTGGCAGTAAACAGAACCGAACCCAGGTCACTGGAGCTGTGAGACTATGGCAGTAAACAGAAGCGAACCCGGGTCACTGGAGCTGTGAGTCTGTGGCAGTAAACAGAACCGAACCCAGGTCACTGGAGCTGTGAGACTGTGGCAGTAAACAGAACCGAACCCAGGTCACTGGAGCTGTGAGACTGTGGCAGTAAACAGAACCGGACCCGGGACACTGGAGCTGTGAGACTGTGGCAGTAAACAGAACCGAACCCGGGTCACTGGAGCTGTGAGACTGTGGCAGTCCCCAGAACCGAACCCAGGTCACTGGAGCTGTGAGACTGTGGCAAAAAACAGAACCGAACCCGGGTCACTGGAGCTGTGAGGCTGCGGCAGTAAACAGAACCGAACCCAGGTCACTGGAGCTGTGAGGATGTGGCAGTCCCCAGAACCGAACCCAGGTCACTGGAGCTGTGAGAGTGTGGCAGTAAACAGAACCGAACCCGGGACACTGGAGCTGTGAGGCTGTGGCAGTCCCCAGAACCGAACCCGGGACACTGGAGCTGTGAGACTGTGGCAGTACGCAGAACTGAACCCGGGTCACTGGAGCTGTGAGAGTGTGGCAGTAAACAGAACCGAACCCGGGACACTGGAGCTGTGAGGCTGTGGCAGTAAACAGAACCGAACCCAGGTCACTGGAGCTGTGAGACTGTGGCAGTAAACAGAACCGAACCCAGGTCACTGGAGCTGTGAGACTGTGGCAGTCCCCAGAACCGAACCCGGGTCACTGGAGCTGTGAGACTGTGGCAGTCCCCAGAACCGAACCCAGGTCACTGGAGCTGTGAGACTGTGGCAGTAAACAGAACCGAACCCAGGTCACTGGAGCTGTGAGGCTGTGGCAGTAAACAGAACCGAACCCAGGTCACTGGAGCTGTGAGACTGTGGCAGTAAACAGAACCGAACCCGGGTCACTGGAGCTGTGAGACTGTGGCAGTAAACAGAACTGAACCCAGGACACTGGAGCTGTGAGACTGTGGCAGTAAACAGAACCGAACCCAGGTCACTGGAGCTGTGAGACTGTGGCAGTAAACAGAACCGAACCCAGGTCACTGGAGCTGTGAGACTGTGGCAGTAAACAGAACCGAACCCAGGACACTGGAGCTGTGAGGCTGTGGCAGTAAACAGAACCGAACCCGGGTCACTGGAGCTGTGAGACTGTGGCAGTAAACAGAACTGAACCCAGGACACTGGAGCTGTGAGACTGTGGCAGTAAACAGAACCGAACCCAGGACACTGGAGCTGTGAGGCTGTGGCAGTAAACAGAACCGAACCCGGGTCACTGGAGCTGTGAGACTGTGGCAGTAAACAGAACTGAACCCAGGACACTGGAGCTGTGAGACTGTGGCAGTAAACAGAACTGAACCCAGGACACTGGAGCTGTGAGACTGTGGCAGTAAACAGAACTGAACCCAGGACACTGGAGCTGTGAGACTGTGGCAGTAAACAGAACCAAACCCAGGACACTGGAGCTGTGAGGCTGTGGCAGTAAACAGAACCGAACCCGGGTCACTGGAGCTGTGAGACTGTGGCAGTAAACAGAACCGAACCCAGGTCACTGGAGCTGTGAGACTGTGGCAGTAAACAGAACCGAACCCGGGACACTGGAGCTGTGAGACTGTGACAGTAAACAGAACCGAACCCGGGACACTGGAGCTGTGAGACTGTGGCAGTAAACAGAACCGAACCCGGGACACTGGAGCTGTGGGACTGTGGCAGTAAACAGAACCGAACCCGGGACACTGGAGCTGTGAGACTGTGGCAGTGAACAGAACCGAACCCAGGTCACTGGAGCTGTGAGACTGTGGCAGTAAACAGAACCGAACCCAGGTCACTGGAGCTGTGAGACTGTGGCAGTAAACAGAACGGAACCCAGGTCACTGGAGCTGTGAGACTGTGGCAGTAAACAGAACCGAACCCGGGACACTGGAGCTGTGAGACTGTGGCAGTAAACAGAACTGAACCCGGGTCACTGGAGCTGTGAGACTGTGGCAGTAAACAGAACCGAACCCGGGTCACTGGAGCTGTGAGACTGTGACAGTAAACAGAACCGAACCCGGGTCACTGGAGCTGTGAGACTGTGGCAGTAAACAGAACCGAACCCGGGACTCTGGAGCTGTGAGACTGTGGCAGTAAACAGAACCGAACCCGGGTCACTGGAGCTGTGAGACTGTGGCAGTACGCAGAACCGAACCCAGGTCACTGGAGCTATGAGACTGCGGCAGTACGCAGAACTGAACCCGGGTCACTGAAGCTGTGAGAGTGTGGCAGTAAACAGAACCGAACCCGGGACACTGGAGCTGTGAGACTGTGGCAGTCCCTAGAACCGAACCCAGGACACTGGAGCTGTGAGGCTGTGGCAGTAAACAGAACCGAACTCAGGTCACTGGAGCTGTGAGACTGTGGCAGTAAACAGAACTGAACCCAGGTCACTGGAGCTGTGAGACTGTGGCAGTAAACAGAACTGAACCCAGGTCACTGGAGCTGTGAGACTGTGGCAGTAAACAGAACCGGACCCGGGACACTGGAGCTGTGAGACTGTGGCAGTAAACAGAACCGAACCCGGGTCACTGGAGCTGTGAGGCTGTGGCAGTAAACAGAACCGAACCCGGGTCACTGGAGCTGTGAGACTGTGGCAGTCCCCAGAACCGAACCCAGGTCACTGGAGCTGTGAGACTGTGGCAAAAAACAGAACCGAACCCGGGTCACTGGAGCTGTGAGGCTGCGGCAGTAAACAGAACCGAACCCAGGTCACTGGAGCTGTGAGGCTGTGGCAGTCCCCAGAACCGAACCCAGGTCACTGGAGCTGTGAGAGTGTGGCAGTAAACAGAACCGAACCCGGGACACTGGAGCTGTGAGGCTGTGGCAGTCCCCAGACCCGAACCCGGGACACTGGAGCTGTGAGACTGTGGCAGTACGCAGAACTGAACCCGGGTCACTGGAGCTGTGAGAGTGTGGCAGTAAACAGAACCGAACCCGGGACACTGGAGCTGTGAGGCTGTGGCAGTAAACAGAACCGAACCCAGGTCACTGGAGCTGTGAGACTGTGGCAGTAAACAGAACCGAACCCAGGTCACTGGAGCTGTGAGACTGTGGCAGTCCCCAGAACCGAACCCGGGTCACTGGAGCTGTGAGACTGTGGCAGTCCCCAGAACCGAACCCAGGTCACTGGAGCTGTGAGACTGTGGCAGTAAACAGAACCGAACCCAGGTCACTGGAGCTGTGAGGCTGTGGCAGTAAACAGAACCGAACCCAGGTCACTGGAGCTGTGAGACTGTGGCAGTAAACAGAACCGAACCCAGGTCACTGGAGCGGTGAGACTGTGGCAGTAAACAGAACCGAACCCGGGTCACTGGAGCTGTGAGGCTGTGGCAGTAAACAGAACCGAACCCGGGTCACTGGAGCTGTGAGACTGTGGCAGTAAACAGAACCGAACCCAGGTCACTGGAGCTGTGAGACTGTGGCAGTAAACAGAACCGAACCCAGGTCACTGGAGCTGTGAGACTGTGGCAGTAAACAGAACCGAACCCAGGACACTGGAGCTGTGAGGCTGTGGCAGTAAACAGAACCGAACCCGGGTCACTGGAGCTGTGAGACTGTGGCAGTAAACAGAACTGAACCCAGGACACTGGAGCTGTGAGACTGTGGCAGTAAACAGAACCGAACCCAGGACACTGGAGCTGTGAGGCTGTGGCAGTAAACAGAACCGAACCCGGGTCTCTGGAGCTGTGAGACTGTGGCAGTAAACAGAACTGAACCCAGGACACTGGAGCTGTGAGACTGTGGCAGTAAACAGAACTGAACCCAGGACACTGGAGCTGTGAGACTGTGGCAGTCCCCAGAACCGAACCCAGGACACTGGAGCTGTGAGGCTGTGGCAGTAAACAGAACCGAACTCAGGTCACTGGAGCTGTGAGACTGTGGCAGTAAACAGAACTGAACCCAGGTCACTGGAGCTGTGAGACTGTGGCAGTAAACAGAACTGAACCCAGGTCACTGGAGCTGTGAGACTGTGGCAGTAAACAGAACCGGACCCGGGACACTGGAGCTGTGAGACTGTGGCAGTAAACAGAACCGAACCCGGGTCACTGGAGCTGTGAGGCTGTGGCAGTAAACAGAACCGAACACGGGTCACTGGAGCTGTGAGACTGTGGCAGTCCCCAGAACCGAACCCAGGTCACTGGAGCTGTGAGACTGTGGCAAAAAACAGAACCGAACCCGGGTCACTGGAGCTGTGAGGCTGCGGCAGTAAACAGAACCGAACCCAGGTCACTGGAGCTGTGAGGCTGTGGCAGTCCCCAGAACCGAACCCAGGTCACTGCAGCTGTGAGAGTGTGGCAGTAAACAGAACCGAACCCGGGACACTGGAGCTGTGAGGCTGTGGCAGTCCCCAGACCCGAACCCGGGACACTGGAGCTGTGAGACTGTGGCAGTACGCAGAACTGAACCCGGGTCACTGGAGCTGTGAGAGTGTGGCAGTAAACAGAACCGAACCCGGGACACTGGAGCTGTGAGGCTGTGGCAGTAAACAGAACCGAACCCAGGTCACTGGAGCTGTGAGACTGTGGCAGTCCCCAGAACCGAACCCGGGTCACTGGAGCTGTGAGACTGTGGCAGTCCCCAGAACCGAACCCAGGTCACTGGAGCTGTGAGACTGTGGCAGTAAACAGAACCGAACCCAGGTCACTGGAGCTGTGAGGCTGTGGCAGTAAACAGAACCGAACCCAGGTCACTGGAGCTGTGAGACTGTGGCAGTAAACAGAACCGAACCCGGGTCACTGGAGCGGTGAGACTGTGGCAGTAAACAGAACCGAACCCGGGTCACTGGAGCTGTGAGGCTGTGGCAGTAAACAGAACCGAACCCGGGTCACTGGAGCTGTGAGACTGTGGCAGTAAACAGAACCGAACCCAGGTCACTGGAGCTGTGAGACTGTGGCAGTAAACAGAACCGAACCCAGGTCACTGGAGCTGTGAGACTGTGGCAGTAAACAGAACCGAACCCAGGACACTGGAGCTGTGATGCTGTGGCAGTAAACAGAACCGAACCCGGGTCACTGGAGCTGTGAGACTGTGGCAGTAAACAGAACTGAACCCAGGACACTGGAGCTGTGAGACTGTGGCAGTAAACAGAACCGAACCCAGGACACTGGAGCTGTGAGGCTGTGGCAGTAAACAGAACCGAACCCGGGTCTCTGGAGCTGTGAGACTGTGGCAGTAAACAGAACTGAACCCAGGACACTGGAGCTGTGAGACTGTGGCAGTAAACAGAACTGAACCCAGGACACTGGAGCTGTGAGACTGTGGCAGTAAACAGAACTGAACCCAGGACACTGGAGCTGTGAGACTGTGGCAGTAAACAGAACCGAACCCAGGACACTGGAGCTGTGAGGCTGTGGCAGTAAACAGAACCGAACCCGGGTCACTGGAGCTGTGAGACTGTGGCAGTAAACAGAACCGAACCCAGGTCACTGGAGCTGTGAGACTGTGGCAGTAAACAGAACCGAACCCGGGACACTGGAGCTGTGAGACTGTGACAGTAAACAGAACCGAACCCAGGTCACTGGAGCTGTGAGACTGTGGCAGTAAACAGAACCGAACCCGGGACACTGGAGCTGTGAGACTGTGGCAGTGAACAGAACCGAACCCAGGTCACTGGAGCTGTGAGACTGTGGCAGTAAACAGAACCGAACCCGGGACACTGGAGCTGTGGGACTGTGGCAGTAAACAGAACCGAACCCGGGACACTGGAGCTGTGAGACTGTGGCAGTGAACAGAACCGAACCCAGGTCACTGGAGCTGTGAGACTGTGGCAGTAAACAGAACCGAACCCGGGTCACTGGAGCTGTGAGACTGTGGCAGTAAACAGAACCGAACCCGGGTCACTGGAGCTGTGAGACTGTGGCAGTAAACAGAACCGAACCCGGGACTCTGGAGCTGTGAGACTGTGGCAGTAAACAGAACAGAACCCGGGTCACTGGAGCTGTGAGACTGTGGCAGTACGCAGAACCGAACCCAGGTCACTGGAGCTATGAGACTGCGGCAGTACGCAGAACTGAACCCGGGTCACTGAAGCTGTGAGAGTGTGGCAGTAAACAGAACCGAACCCGGGACACTGGAGCTGTGAGACTGTGGCAGTCCCCAGAACCGAACCCAGGACACTGGAGCTGTGAGGCTGTGGCAGTAAACAGAACCGAACTCAGGTCACTGGAGCTGTGAGACTGTGGCAGTAAACAGAACTGAACCCAGGTCACTGGAGCTGTGAGACTGTGGCAGTAAACAGAACTGAACCCAGGTCACTGGAGCTGTGAGACTGTGGCAGTAAACAGAACCGAACCCAGGACACTGGAGCTGTGAGACTGTGGCAGTAAACAGAACTGAACCCAGGTCACTGGAGCTGTGAGACTGTGGCAGTAAACAGAACCGAACCCAGGTCACTGGAGCTGTGAGGCTGTGGCAGTAAACAGAACTGAACCCAGGTCACTGGAGCTGTGAGACTGTGGCAGTAAACAGAGCCGAACCCGGGACACTGGAGCTGTGAGACTGTGGCAGTAAACAGAACCGAACCCGGGTCACTGGAGCTGTGAGACTATGGCAGTAAACAGAACTGAACCCAGGACACTGGAGCTGTGAGACTGTGGCAGTAAACAGAACCGAACCCAGGTCACTGGAGCTGTGAGACTGTGGCAGTATACAGAACTGAACCCAGGACACTGGAGCTGTGAGACTGTGGCAGTAAACAGAACCGAACCCAGGACACTGGAGCTGTGAGACTGTGGCAGTAAACAGAACCGAACCCGGGTCACTGGAGCAGTGAGACTGTGGCAGTAAACAGAACCGAACCCAGGTCACTGGAGCTGTGAGACTGTGGCAGTAAACAGAACCGGACCCGGGACACTGGAGCTGTGAGACTGTGGCAGTAAACAGAACCGAACCCGGGTCACTGGAGCTGTGAGGCTGTGGCAGTAAACAGAACCGGACCCGGGACACTGGAGCTGTGAGACTGTGGCAGTCCCCAGAACCGAACCCAGGTCACTGGAGCTGTGAGACTGTGGCAAAAAACAGAACCGAACCCGGGTCACTGGAGCTGTGAGGCTGCGGCAGTAAACAGAACCGAACCCAGGTCACTGGAGCTGTGAGGCTGTGGCAGTCCCCAGAACCGAACCCAGGTCACTGGAGCTGTGAGAGTCTGGCAGTAAACAGAACCGAACCCGGGACACTGGAGCTGTGTGGCTGTGGCAGTCCCCAGAACCGAACCCGGGACACTGGAGCTGTGAGACTGTGGCAGTACGCAGAACTGAACCCGGGTCACTGGAGCTGTGAGACTGTGGCAGTAAACAGAACCGAACCCGGGACACTGGAGCTGTGAGGCTGTGGCAGTAAACAGAACCGAACCCAGGTCACTGGAGCTGTGAGACTGTGGCAGTAAACAGAACCGAACCCGGGTCACTGGAGCTGTGAGACTGTGGCAGTCCCCAGAACCGAACCCGGGTCACTGGAGCTGTGAGACTGTGGCAGTCCCCAGAACCGAACCCAGGTCACTGGAGCTGTGAGACTGTGGCAGTAAACAGAACCGAACCCAGGACACTGGAGCTGTGAGACTGTGGCAGTAAACAGAACTGAACCCGGGTCACTGGAGCTGTGAGAGTGTGGCAGTAAACAGAACCGAACCCAGGTCACTGGAGCTGTGAGACTGTGGCAGTAAACAGAACCGAACCCGGGTCACTGGAGCGGTGAGACTGTGGCAGTAAACAGAACCGAACCCGGGTCACTGGAGCTGTGAGGCTGTGGCAGTAAACAGAACCGAACCCGGGTCACTGGAGCTGTGAGACTGTGGCAGTAAACAGAACCGAACCCAGGTCACTGGAGCTGTGAGACTGTGGCAGTAAACAGAACCGAACCCAGGTAACTGGAGCTGTGAGACTGTGGCAGTAAAGAGAACCGAACCCAGGACACTGGAGCTGTGAGGCTGTGGCAGTAAACAGAACCGAACCCGGTTCACTGGAGCTGTGAGACTGTGGCAGAAATCAGAACTGAACCCAGGACACTGGAGCTGTGAGAATGTGGCAGTAAACAGAACCGAACCCGGGACACTGGAGCTGTGAGACTGTGGCAGTAAACAGAACCGAACCCATGTCACTGGAGCTGTGAGACTGTGGCAGTAAACAGAACAGAACCCAGGTCACTGGAGCTGTGAGACTGTGGCAGTAAACAGAACAGAACCCAGGTCACTGGAGCTGTGAGACTGTGGCAGTAAACAGAACCGAACCCAGGTCACTGGAGCTGTGAGACTGTGGCAGTAAACAGAACAGAACCCAGGTCACTGGAGCTGTGAGACTGTGGCAGTAAACAGAACAGAACCCAGGTCACTGGAGCTGTGAGACTGTGGCAGTAAACAGAACAGAACCCAGGTCACTGGAGCTGTGAGACTGTGGCAGTAAACAGAACCGAACCCAGGTCACTGGAGCTGTAAGACTGTGACAGTAAACAGAACCGAACCCGGGACACTGGAGCTGTGAGACTGTGGCAGTCAACAGAACCGAACCCGGGACACTGGAGCTGTGAGACTGTGGCAGTGAACAGAACCGAACCCAGGTCACTGGAGCTGTGAGACTGTGGCAGTAAACAGAACAGAACCCAGGTCACTGGAGCTGTGAGACTGTGGCAGTAAACAGAACAGAACCCAGGTCACTGGAGCTGTGAGACTGTGGCAGTAAACAGAACAGAACCCAGGTCACTGGAGCTGTGAGACTGTGGCAGTAAACAGAACCGAACCCAGGTCACTGGAGCTGTTAGACTGTGACAGTAAACAGAACCGAACCCGGGACACTGGAGCTGTGAGACTGTGGCAGTCAACAGAACCGAACCCGGGACACTGGAGCTGTGAGACTGTGGCAGTGAACAGAACCGAACCCAGGTCACTGGAGCTGTGAGACTGTGGCAGTAAACAGAACTGAACCCGGGACACTGGAGCTGTGAGACTGTGGCAGTCAACAGAACCGAACCCAGGTCACTGGAGCTGTGAGACTGTGGCAGTCAACAGAACCGAACCCAGGTCACTGGAGCTGTGAGACTGTGGCAGTAAACAGAACTGAACCCAGGTCACTGGAGCTGTGAGACTGTGGCAGTCCCCAAAACCGAACCCGGGACACTGGAGCTGTGAGACTGTGGCAGTAAACAGAACCGAACCCGGGACACTGGAGCTGTGAGACTGTGGCAGTCAACAGAACCGAACCCAGGTCACTGGAGCTGTGAGACTGTGGCAGTAAACAGAACTGAACCCAGGTCACTGGAGCTGTGAGACTGTGGCAGTCCCCAAAACCGAACCCGGGACACTGGAGCTGTGAGACTGTGGCAGTGAACAGAACAGAACCCGGGTCACTGGAGCTGTGAGACTGTGGCAGTAAACAGAACCAAACCCATGTCACTGGAGCTGTGAGACTGTGGCAGTACGCAGAACCGAACCCAGGTCACTGGAGCTATGAGACTGTGGCAGTAAACAGAACCGAACCCGGGTCACTGAAGCTGTGAGACTGTGGCAGTAAACAGAACCAAACCCATGTCACTGGAGCTGTGAGGCTGTGGCAGTAAACAGAACTGAACCCAGGTCACTGAAGCTGTGAGACTGTGGCAGTAAATAGAACCGAACCCGGGACACTGGAGCTGTGAGACTGTGGCGGTCAACAAAACCGAACCCATGTCACTGGAGCTGTGAGACTGTGGCAGTAAACAGAACTGAACCCGGGTCACTGGAGCTGTGAGACTGTGGCAGTAAACAGAACCGAACCCAGGTCACTGGAGCTGTGAGACTGTGGCAGTAAACTAAACCGAACCCGGGTCACTGGAGATGTGAGACTGTGGCAGTACGCAGAACCGAACCCGGGTCACTGGAGCTCTGAGACTGTGGCAGTAAACAGAACCGAACCCGGGTCACTGGAGCTGTGAGACTGTGGCAGTAAACAGAACTGATCCCGGGACACTGGAGCTGTGAGACTGTGGCAGTAAACAGAACCGAACCGAGGTCACTGGAGCTGTGAGACTGTGGCAGTAAACAGAACCGAACCCAGGTCACTGGAGCTGTGAGACTGTGGCAGGAAACAGAACCGAACCCAGGTCACTGGAGCTGTGTGACTGTGGCAGTAAACAGAACTGAACCCGGGTCACTGGAGCTGTGAGGCTGTGGCAGTAAACAGAACCGGACCCGGGACACTGGAGCTGTGAGACTGTGGCAGTCCCCAGAACCGAACCCAGGTCACTGGAGCTGTGAGACTGTGGCAAAAAACAGAACCGAACCCGGGTCACTGGAGCTGTGAGGCTGTGGCAGTAAACAGAACCGAACCCAGGTCACTGGAGCTGTAAGACTGTGACAGTAAACAGAACCGAACCCGGGACACTGGAGCTGTGAGACTGTGGCAGTAAACAGAACCGAACCCGGGTCACTGGAGCTGTGAGACTGTGGCAGTAAACAGAACCGAACCCGGGACACTGGAGCTGTGAGACTGTGGCAGTAAACAGAACCGAACCCGGGACACTGGAGCTGTGAGACTGTGGCAGTGAACAGAACCGAACCCAGGTCACTGGAGCTGAGAGACTGTGGCAGTAAACAGAACCGAACCCAGGTCACTGGAGATGTGAGACTGTGGCAGTAAACAGAACAGAACCCGGGTCACTGGAGCTGTGAGACTGTGGCAGTAAACAGAACCGAACCCGGGTCACTGAAGCTGTGAGAGTGTGGCCGTAAACAGAACCGAACCCGGGACACTGGAGCTGTGAGACTGTGGCAGTCCCCAGAACCGAACCCAGGACACTGGAGCTGTGAGGCTGTGGCAGTAAACAGAACCGAACCCGGGTCACTGGAGCTGTGAGACTGTGGCAGTCCCCAGAACCGAACCCAGGACACTGGAGCTGTGAGACTGTGGCAGTAAACAGAACCGAACCCAGGTCACTGGAGCGGTGAGACTGTGGCAGTAAACAGAACTGAACCCAGGTCACTGGAGCTGTGAGACTGTGGCAGTAAACAGAACTGAACCCAGGTCACTGGAGCTGTGAGACTGTGGCAGTAAACAGAACCGAACCCAGGACACTGGAGCTGTGAGACTGTGGCAGTAAACAGAACCGAACCCAGGTCACTGGAGCTGTGAGGCTGTGGCAGTAAACAGAACTGAACCCAGGTCACTGGAGCTGTGAGACTGTGGCAGTAAACAGAACCGAACCCAGGTCACTGGAGCTGTGAGGCTGTGGCAGTAAACAGAATCGAACCCGGGTCACTGGAGCTGTGAGACTATGGCAGTAAACAGAGCCGAACCCGGGACACTGGAGCTGTGAGACTGTGGCAGTAAACAGAATCGAACCCGGGTCACTGGAGCTGTGAGACTATGGCAGTAAACAGAACCGAACCCGGGTCACTGGAGCTGTGAGACTGTGGCAGTAAACAGAACCGAACACAGGTCACTGGAGCTGTGAGACTGTGGCAGTAAACAGAACCGAACCCAGGTCACTGGAGCTGTGAGGCTGTGGCAGTAAACAGAACCGGACCCGGGACACTGGAGCTGTGAGACTGTGGCAGTAAACAGAACCGAACCCGGGTCACTGGAGCTGTGAGGCTGTGGCAGTAAACAGAACCGGACCCGGGACACTGGAGCTGTGAGACTGTGGCAGTCCCCAGAACCGAACCCAGGTCACTGGAGCTGTGAGACTGTGGCAAAAAACAGAACCGAACCCGGGTCACTGGAGCTGTGAGGCTGCGGCAGTAAACAGAACCGAACCCAGGTCACTGGAGCTGTGAGGCTCTGGCAGTCCCCAGAACCGAACCCAGGTCACTGGAGCTGTGAGAGTGTGGCAGTAAACAGAACCGAACCCGGGACACTGGAGCTGTGAGGCTGTGGCAGTAAACAGAACCGAACCCAGGTCACTGGAGCTGTGAGACTGTGGCAGTAAACAGAACCGAACCCAGGTCACTGGAGCTGTGAGACTGTGGCAGTCCCCAGAACCGAACCCGGGTCACTGGAGCTGTGAGACTGTGGCAGTCCCCAGAACCGAACCCAGGTCACTGGAGCTGTGAGACTGTGGCAGTAAACAGAACCGAACCCAGGTCACTGGAGCTGTGAGACTGTGGCAGTAAACAGAACCGAACCCAGGTCACTGGAGCTGTGAGACTGTGGCAGTAAACAGAACCGAACCCGGGACACTGGAGCTGTGAGACTGTGGCAGTAAACAGAACCGAACCCAGGTCACTGGAGCTGTGAGACTGTGGCAGTAAACAGAACCGAACCCGGGACACTGGAGCTGTGAGACTGTGGCAGTAAACAGAACTGAACCCGGGACACTGGAGCTGTGAGACTGTGGCAGTAAACAGAACCGAACCCGGGTCACTGGAGCTGTGAGGCTGTGGCAGTAAACAGAACCGAACCCGGGACACTGGAGCTGTGAGGCTGTGGCAGTAAACAGAACCGAACCCAGGTCACTGGAGCTGTGAGACTGTGGCAGTAAACAGAACCGAACCCAGGTCACTGGAGCTGTGAGACTGTGGCAGTAAACAGAACCGAACCCAGGACACTGGAGCTGTGAGGCTGTGGCAGTAAACAGAACTGAACCCGGGTCACTGGAGCTGTGAGACTGTGGCAGTAAACAGAACCGAACCCGGGTCACTGGAGCTGTGAGACTGTGGCAGTAAACAGAACCGAACCCAGGTCACTGGAGCTGTGAGACTGTGGCAGTAAACAGAACCGAACCCAGGTCACTGGAGCTGTGAGACTGTGGCAGTAAACAGAACCGAACCCAGGTCACTGGAGCTGTGAGACTGTGGCAGTAAACAGAACTGAACCCAGGACACTGGAGCTGTGAGACTGTGGCAGTAAACAGAACAGAACCCAGGTCACTGGAGCTGTGAGACTGTGGCAGTAAACAGAACCGAACCCAGGTCACTGGAGCTGTAAGACTGTGACAGTAAACAGAACCGAACCCGGGACACTGGAGCTGTGAGACTGTGGCAGTAAACAGAACCGAACCCGGGACACTGGAGCTGTGAGACTGTGGCAGTAAACAGAACCGAACCCGGGACACTGGAGCTGTGAGACTGTGGCAGTGAACAGAACCGAACCCAGGTCACTGGAGCTGTGAGACTGTGGCAGTAAACAGAACCGAACCCGGGACACTGGAGCTGTGAGACTGTGGCAGTGAACAGAACAGAACCCGGGTCACTGGAGCTGTGAGACTGTGACAGTAAACAGAACTGAACCCGGGTCACTGGAGCTGTGAGACTGTGGCAGTACGCAGAACCGAACCCAGGTCACTGGAGCTATGAGACTGTGGCAGTAAACAGAACCAAACCCGGGTCACTGAAGCTGTGAGACTGTGGCAGTAAACAGAACCGAACCCATGTCACTGGAGCTGTGAGGCTGTGGCAGTAAACAGAACTGAACCCAGGTCACTGAAGCTGTGAGACTGTGGCAGTACGCAGAACCGAACCCGGGTCACTGGAGCTGTGAGACTGTGGCAGTAAACAGAACCGAACCCGGGTCACTGGAGCTGTGAGACTGTGGCAGTAAACAGAACCGAACCCAGGTCACTGGAGCTCTGAGACTGTGGCAGTAAACTAAACCGAACCCGGGTCACTGGAGATGTGAGTCTGTGGCAGTACGCAGAACCGAACCCGGGTCACTGGAGCTCTGAGACTGTGGCAGTAAACAGAACCGAACCCGGCTCACTGGAGCTGTGAGACTGTGGCAGTAAACAGAACCGAACCCGGGTCACTGGAGCTGTGAGACTGTGGCTGTAAACAGAACAGAACCCGGGACACTGGAGCTGTGAGACTGTGGCAGTAAACAGAACCGAACCCGGCTCACTGGAGCTGTGAGACTGTGGCAGTAAACAGAACCGAACCCGGGTCACTGGAGCTGTGAGACTGTGGCAGTAAACAGAACAGAACCCGGGACACTGGAGCTGTGAGACTGTGGCAGTAAACAGAACCGAACCCGGGTCACTGGAGCTGTGAGACTGTGGCAGTAAACAGAACCGAACCCGGGACACTGGAGCTGTGAGACTGTGGCAGTAAACAGAACCGAACCCGGGACACTGGAGCTGTGAGACTGTGGCAGTAAACAGAACCGAACCCAGGACACTGGAGCGGTGAGACTGTGGCAGTAAACAGAACCAAACCCAGGTCACTGGAGCTGTGAGACTGTGGCAGTAAACAGAACCGAACCCAGGTCACTGGAGCTGTGAGACTGTGGCAGTAAACAGAACCGAACCCGGGTCACTGGAGCTGTGAGACTGTGGCAGTAAACAGAACCGAACCCAGGTCACTGGAGCTGTGAGACTGTGGCAGGAAACTGAACCGAACCCAGGTCACTGGAGCTGTGTGACTGTGGTAGTAAACAGAACCGAACCCGGGTCACTGGAGCTGTGAGGCTGTGGCAGTAAACTGAACCGGACCCTGGACACTGGAGCTGTGAGACTGTGGCAGTCCCCAGAACCGAACCCAGGTCACTGGAGCTGTGAGACTGTGGCAAAAAACAGAACCGAACCCGGGTCACTGGAGCTGTGAGGCTGTGGCAGTCCCCAGAACCGAACCCAGGACACTGGAGCTGTGAGAGTGTGGCAGTAAACAGAACCGAACCCGGGTCACTGGAGCGGTGAGACTGTGGCAGTAAACAGAACCGAACCCGGGTCACTGGAGCTGTGAGGCTGTGGCAGTAAACAGAACCGAACTCAGGTCACTGGAGCTGTGAGACTGTGGCAGTAAACAGAACCGAACCCGGGTCACTGGACCGGTGAGACTGTGGCAGTAAACAGAACCGAACCCGGGTCACTGGAGCTGTGAGGCTGTGGCAGTAAACAGAACCGAACCCGGGTCACTGGAGCTGTGAGACTGTGGCAGTAAACAGAACCGAACCAGGGTCACTGGAGCTGTGAGACTGTGGCAGTAAACAGAACCGAACCCAGGTCACTGGAGCTGTGAGACTGTGGCAGTAAACAGAACCGAACCCAGGACACTGGAGCTGTGAGACTGTGGCAGTAAACAGAACCGAACCCGGGACACTGGAGCTGTGAGACTGTGGCAGTAAACAGAACCGAACCCGGGACACTGGAGCTGTGAGACTGTGGCAGTAAACAGAACCGAACCCAGGTCACTGGAGCTGTGAGACTGTGGCAGTAAACAGAACCGAACCCGGGACACTGGAGCTGTGAGGCTGTGGCAGTAAACTGAACCGGACCCGGGACACTGGAGCTGTGAGACTGTGGCAGTCCCCAGAACCGAACCCAGGTCACTGGAGCTGTGAGACTGTGGCAAAAAACAGAACCGAACCCGGGTCACTGGAGCAGTGAGGCTGTGGCAGTAAACAGAACCGAACCCAGGTCACTGGAGCTGTGAGGCTGTGGCAGTAAACGGAACCGAACCCGGGACACTGGAGCTGTGAGACTGTGGCAGTAAACAGAACCGAACCCGGGTCACTGGAGCTGTGAGACTGTGGCAGTCTCCAGAACCGAACCCAGGACACTGGAGCTGTGAGAGTGTGGCAGTAAACAGAACCGAACCCGGGACACTGGAGCTGTGAGACTGTGGCAGTAAACAGAACCGAACCCAGGTCACTGGAGCTGTGAGACTGTGTCAGTAAACAGAACCGAACCCAGGTCACTGGAGCTGTGAGACTGTGGCAGTGAACAGAAAAGAACCCGGGTCACTGGAGCTGTGAGACTGTGGCAGTAAACAGAACTGAACCCAGGTCACTGGAGCTGTGAGACTGTGGCAGTAAACAGAACCGAACCCAGGTCACTGGAGCTGTGAGACTGTGGCAGTAAACAGAACCGAACCTGGGTCACTGAAGCTGTGAGACTGTGGCAGTAAACAGAACCGAACCCGGGTCACTGGAGCTGTGAGACTGTGGCAGTAAACAGAACCGAACCCGGGACACTGGAGCTGTGAGACTGTGGCAGTAAACAGAACCGAATCCGGGTCACTGGAGCTGTGAGACTGTGGCAGTAAACAGAACCGAACCCGGGTCACTGAAGCTGTGAGACTGTGGCAGTAAACAGAACTGAACCCGGGTCACTGGAGCTGTGAGACTGTGGCAAAAAACAGAACTGAACCCAGGTCACTGAAGCTGTGAAACTGTGGCAGTACACAGAACTGAACCCAGGTCACTGAAGCTGTGAGACTGTGGCAGTAAACAGAACCGAACCCGGGTCACTGGAGCTGTGAGACTGTGGCAGTAAACAGAACCGAACCCATGTCACAGGAGCTGTGAGACTGTGGCAGTAAGCAGAACTGAACCCGGGTCACTGGAGCTGTGAGACTGTGGCAGTAAACAGAACCGAACCCAGGTCACTGGAGCTGTGAGACTGTGGCAGTACGCAGAACCGAACCCGGGTCACTGGAGCTGTGAGACTGTGGCAGTAAACAGAACCGAATCCGGGTCACTGGAGCTGTGAGACTGTGGCAGTAAACAGAACCGAACCCGGGTCACTGGAGCTTTGAGACTGTGGCAGTAAACAGAACCGAACCCAGGTCACTGGAGCTGTGAGGCTGTGGCAGTAAACAGAACCGAACCCGGTCACTGGAGCTGTGAGACTGTGGCAGTAAACAGAACCGAACCCAGGTCACTGGAGCTGTGAGACTGTGGCAGTAAACAGAACCGAACCCAGGACACTGGAGCTGTGAGACTGTGGCAGTAAACAGAACCGAACCCAGGTCACTGGAGCTGTGAGACTGTGGCAAAAAACAGAACCGAACCCAGGACACTGGAGCTGTGAGGCTGTGGCTGTCCCCAGAACCGAACCCAGGTCACTGAAGCTGTTAGACTGTGGCAGTAAACAGAACCGAACCCAGGTCACTGGAGCTGTGAGGCTGTGGCAGTCCCCAGAACCGAACCCGGGACACTGGAGCTGTGAGACTGTGGCAGTGAACAGAACCGAACCCAGGTCACTGAAGCTGTGAGACTGTGGCAGTGAACAGAACCGAACCCGGGACACTGGAGCTGTGAGACTGTGGCAGTAAACAGAACCGAACCCAGGTCACTGGAGCTGTGAGACTGTGGCAGTAAACAGAACCGAACCCGGGACACTGGAGCTGTGAGACTGTGGCAGTAAACAGAACCGAACCCAGGTCACTGGAGCTGTGAGACTGTGGCAGTAAACAGAACCGAACCCAGGTCACTGGAGCTGTGAGACTGTGGCAGTAAACAGAACCGAACCCGGGTCACTGGAGCTGTGAGACTGTGGCAGTAAACAAAACCGAACCCAGGTCACTGGAGCTGTGAGACTGTGGCAGTAAACAGAACCGAACCCAGGTCACTGGAGCTGTGAGACTGTGGCAGTAAACAGAACTGAACCCAGGTCACTGGAGCTGTGAGACTGTGGCAGTAAACAGAACCGAACCCGGGTCACTGGAGCTGTGAGACTGTGGCAGTAAACAGAACCGAACCCGGGACACTGGAGCTGTGAGACTGTGGCAGTAAACAGAACCGAACCCAGGTCACTGGAGCTGTGAGACTGTGGCAGTAAACAGAACTGAACCCGGGACACTGGAGCTGTGAGACTGTGGCAGTAAACGGAACCGAACCCGGGTCACTGGAGCTGTGAGACTGTGGCAGTAAACTGAACCGAACCCAGGTCACTGGAGCTGTGAGACTGTGGCAGTAAACAGAACCGAACCCGGGACACTGGAGCTGTGAGACTGTGGCAGTAAACAGAACTGAACCCGGGTCACTGGAGCTGTGAGACTGTGGCAGTAAACAGAACCGAACCCAGGTCACTGGAGCTGTGAGACTGTGGCAGTAAACAGAACCGAACCCAGGTCACTGGAGCTGTGAGACTGTGGCAGTGAACAGAACCGAACCCAGGTCACTGGAGCTGTGAGACTGTGGCCGTAAACAGAACCGAACCCAGGTCACTGGAGCTGTGAGACTGTGGCAGTAAACAGAACCGAACCCAGGTCACTGGAGCTGTGAGACTGTGGCAGTAAACAGAACCGAACCCGGGACACTGGAGCTGTGAGACTGTGGCAGTAAACAGAACCGAACCCGGGTCACTGGAGCTGTGAGACTGTGGCAGTAAACAGAACCGAACCCATGTCACTGGAGCTGTGAGGCTGTGGCAGTAAACAGAACTGAACCCAGGTCACTGAAGCTGTGAGACTGTGGCAGTAAACAGAACTGAACCCGGGTCATTGGAGCTGTGAGACTGAGGCAAAAAACAGAACTGAACCCGGGTCACTGAAGCTGTGAAACTGTGGCAGTAAACAGAACCGAACCCGGGACACTGGAGCTGTGAGACTGAGGCAAAAAACAGAACCGAACCCAGGTCACTGGAGCTGTGAGACTGTGGCAGTAAACAGAACCGAACCCGGGACACTGGAGCTGTGAGACTGTGGCAGTAAACAGAACCGAACCCGGGTCACTGGAGCTGTGAGACTGTGGCAGTAAACAGAACCGAACCCATGTCACTGGAGCTGTGAGGCTGTGGCAGTAAACAGAACTGAACCCAGGTCACTGAAGCTGTGAGACTTGTGGCAGTAAACAGAACCGAACCCGGGTCACTGGAGCTGTGAGACTGTGGCAGTAAACAGAACCGAACCCAGGTCACTGGAGCTGTGAAACTGTGGCAGTAAACAGAACCGAACCCGGGACACTGGAGCTGTGAGACTGAGGCAAAAAACAGAACCGAACCCAGGTCACTGGAGCTGTGAGACTGTGGCAGTAAACAGAACCGAACCCGGGACACTGGAGCTGTGAGACTGTGGCAGTAAACAGAACCGAACCCGGGTCACTGGAGCTGTGAGACTGTGGCAGTAAACAGAACCGAACCCATGTCACTGGAGCTGTGAGGCTGTGGCAGTAAACAGAACCGAACCCGGGTCACTGGAGCTGTGAGACTGTGGCAGTAAACAGAACCGAACCAAGGTCACTGGAGCTGTGAGACTGTGGCAGTAAACAGAACCGAACCCAGGTCACTGGAGCTGTGAGACTGTGGCAGTAAACAGAACTGAACCCGGGACACTGGAGCTGTGAGGCTGTGGCAGTAAACAGAACCGAACCCAGGTCACTGGAGCTGTGAGACTGTGGCAGTAAACAGAACCGAACCCAGGTCACTGGAGCTGTGAGGCTGTGGCAGTAAACAGAACTGAACCCAGGTCACTGGAGCTGTGAGACTGTGGCAGTAAACAGAACCGAACCCGGTCACTGGAGCTGTGAGACTGTGGCAGTAAACAGAACCGAACCCAGGTCACTGGAGCTGTGAGACTGTGGCAGTAAACAGAACCGAACCCAGGACACTGGAGCTGTGAGACTGTGGCAGTAAACAGAACCGAACCCAGGACACTGGAGCTGTGAGGCTGTGGCAGTAAACAGAACCGAACCCGGGTCACTGAAGCTGTGAGACTGTGGCAAAAAACAGAACCGAACCCATGTCACTGGAGCTGTGAGGCTGTGGCTGTCCCCAGAACCGAACCCAGGTCACTGAAGCTGTGAGACTGTGGCAGTAAACAGAACCGAAACCAGGTCACTGGAGCTGTGAGGCTGTGGCAGTAAACAGAACCGAACCCGGGACACTGGAGCTGTGAGACTGTGGCAGTGAACAGAACCGAACCCGGGTCACTGGAGCTGTGAGACTGTGGCAGTAAACAGAACCGAACCCGGGACACTGGAGCTGTGAGACTGTGGCAGTAAACAGAACCGAACCCGGGTCACTGGAGCTGTGAGACTGTGGCAGTAAACAGAACCGAACCCAGGTCACTGGAGCTGTGAGACTGTGGCAGTAAACAGAACCGAACCCGGGACACTGGAGCTGTGAGACTGTGGCAGTAAACAGAACCGAACCCGGGTCACTGGAGCTGTGAGACTGTGGCAGTAAACAGAACTGAACCCGGGTCACTGGAGCTGTGAGACTGTGGCAGTAAAATGAACCGAACCCAGGTCACTGGAGCTGTGAGACTGTGGCAGTAAACAGAACCGAACCCAGGTCACTGGAGCTGTGAGACTGTGGCAGTAAACAGAACCGAACCCAGGTCACTGGAGCTGTGAGACTGTGGCAGTAAACAAAACCGAACCCAGGTCACTGGAGCTGTGAGACTGTGGCAGTAAACAGAACCGAACCCGGGTCACTGGAGCTGTGAGACTGTGGCAGTAAACAGAACCGAACCCAGGTCACTGGAGCTGTGAGACTGCGGCAGTAAACAGAACCGAACCCGGGACACTGGAGCTGTGAGACTGTGGCAGTAAACAGAACCGAACCCGGGACACTGGAGCTGTGAGACTGTGGCAGTAAACAGAACCGAACCCGGGTCACTGGAGCTGTGAGACTGTGGCAGTAAACAAAACCGAACCCAGGTCACTGGAGCTGTGAGACTGCGGCAGTAAACAGAACCGAACCCGGGACACTGGAGCTGTGAGACTGTGGCAGTAAACAGAACCGAACCCGGGACACTGGAGCTGTGAGACTGTGGCAGTAAACAGAACCGAACCCGGGTCACTGGAGCTGTGAGACTGTGGCAGTAAACAGAACCGAACCCGGGTCACTGGAGCTGTGAGACTGTGGCAGTAAACAGAACCGAACCCGGGACACTGGAGCTGTGAGACTGTGGCAGTAAACAGAACCGAACCCGGGTCACTGGAGCTGTGAGACTGGGGCAGTAAACAGAACTGAACCCGGGTCCCTGGAGCTGTGAGACTGTGGCAGTAAACAGAACCGAACCCGGGACACTGGAGCTGTGAGACTGTGGCAGTAAACAGAACCGAACCCGGGACACTGGAGCTGTGAGACTGTGGCAGTAAACAGAACCGAACCCGGGACACTGGAGCTGTGAGACTGTGGCAGTAAACAGAACCGAACCCGGGTCACTGGAGCTGTGAGACTGTGGCAGTAAACAGAACCGAACCCAGGACACTGGAGCTGTGAGACTGTGGCAGTAAACAGAACCGAACCCGGGTCACTGGAGCTGTGGGACTGTGGCAGTAAACAGAACCGAACCCGGGACACTGGAGCTGTGAGACTGTGGCAGTCCCCAGAACCGAACCCAGGACACTGGAGCTATGAGGCTGTGGCAGTAAACAGAACCGAACTCAGGTCACTGGAGCTGTGAGACTGTGGCAGTAAACAGAACCGAACCCGGGTCACTGGAGCTGTGAGACTGTGGCAGTAAACAGAACCGAACTCAGGTCACTGGAGCTGTGAGACTGTGGCAGTAAACAGAACCGAACCCGGGTCACTGGAGCTGTGAGACTGTGGCAGTAAACAGAACCGAACCCAGGTCACTGGAGCTGTGAGACTGTGGCAGTAAACAGAACTGAACCCAGGTCACTGGAGCTGTGAGGCTGTGGCAGTAAACAGAACCGAACCCGGGACACTGGAGCTGTGAGACTGTGGCAGTAAACAGAACCGAACCCGGGACACTGGAGCTGTGCGACTGTGGCAGTAAACAGAACCGAACCCGGGTCACTGGAGCTGTGAGACTGTGGCAGTAAACAGAACCGAACCCAGGTCACTGGAGCTGTGAGACTGTGGCAGTAAACAGAACCGAACCCGGGACACTGGAGCTGTGAGAATGTGGCAGTAAACAGAACCGAACCCAGGTCACTGGAGCTGTGAGACTGTGGCAGTAAACAGAACCGAACCCAGGTCACTGGAGCTGTGAGACTGTGGCAGTAAACAGAACCGAACCCAGGTCACTGGAGCTGTGAGACTGTGGCAGTAAACAGAACTGAACCCAGGTCACTGGAGCTGTGAGGCTGTGGCAGTAAACAGAACTGAACCCAGTTCACTGGAGCTGTGAGACTGTGGCAGTAAACAGAACCGAACCCGGGTCACTGGAGCTGTGAGACTGTGGCAGTAAACAGAACTGAACCCGGGTCACTGGAGCTGTGAGGCTGTGGCAGTAAACAGAACCGAACCCAGGTCACTGGAGCTGTGAGACTGTGGCAGTAAACAGAACCGAACCCAGGTCACTGGAGCTGTGAGACTGTGGCAGTAAACAGAACTGAACCCAGGTCACTGGAGCTGTGAGACTGTGGCAGTAAACAGAACCGAACCCGGGTCACTGGAGCTGTGAGACTGTGGCAGTAAACAGAACCGAACCCGGGACACTGGAGCTGTGAGACTGTGGCAGTAAACAGAACCGAACCCAGGTCACTGGAGCTGTGAGACTGTGGCAGTAAACAGAACTTAACCCGGGTCACTGGAGCTGTGAGACTATGGCAGTAAACAGAACCGAACCCAGGTCACTGGAGCTGTGAGACTGTGGCAGTAAACAGAACTGAACCCGGGACACTGGAGCTGTGAGACTGTGGCAGTAAACAGAACCGAACCCGGGTCACTGGAGCTGTGAGACTGTGGCAGTAAACAGAACCGAACCCAGGTCACTGGAGCTGTGAGACTGTGGCAGTAAACAGAACCGAACCCGGGACACTGGAGCTGTGAGACTGTGGCAGTAAACAGAACTGAACCCGGGTCACTGGAGCTGTGAGACTGTGGCAGTAAACAGAACCGAACCCAGGTCACTGGAGCTGTGAGACTGTGGCAGTAAATAGAACTGAACCCAGGTCACTGGAGCTGTGAGACTGTGTCAGTAAACAGCACCGAACCCAGGTCACTGGAGCTGTGAGACTGTGGCAGTAAACAGAACCGAACCCAGGTCACTGGAGCTGTGAGACTGTGGCAGTAAACAGAACCGAACCCAGGTCACTAGAGCTGTGAGACTGTGGCAGTAAACAGAACCGAACCCGGGTCACTGGAGCTGTGAGACTGTGGCAGTAAACAGAACCGAACCCATGTCACTGGAGCTGTGAGGCTGTGGCAGTAAACAGAACTGAACCCAGGTCACTGAAGCTGTGAGACTGTGGCAGTAAACAGAACTGAACCCGGGTCACTGGAGCTGTGAGACTGAGGCAAAAAAGCAGAACCGAACCCGGGACACTGGAGCTGTGTGACTGTGGCAGTAAACAGAACCGAACCCGGGACACTGGAGCTGTGAGACTGTGGCAGTAAACAGAACTGAACCCAGGTCACTGAAGCTGTGAGACTGTGGCAGTAAACAGAACTGAACCCGGGTCACTGGAGCTGTGAGACTGTGGCAGTAAACAGAACCGAACCCAGGTCACTGGAGCTGTGAGACTGTGGCAGTCAACAGAACCGAACCCGGGTCACTGGAGCTGTGAGACTGTGGCAGTACGCAGAACCGAACCCGGGTCACTGTAGCTGTGAGACTGTGGCAGTAAACAGAACCGAACCCGGGTCACTGGAGCTGTGAGACTGTGGCAGTAAACAGAACCGAACCCAGGTCACTGGAGCTGTGAGGCTGTGGCAGTAAACAGAACCGAACCCGGGACACTGGAGCTGTGAGACTGTGGCAGTAAACAGAACCGAACCCGGGTCACTGGAGCTGTGAGACTGTGGCAGTAAACAGAACTGAACCCGGGACACTGGAGCTGTGAGACTGTGGCAGTAAACAGAACTGAACCCGGGTCACTGGAGCTGTGAGACTGTGGCAGTAAACAGAACCGAACCCAGGTCACTGGAGCTGTGAGACTGTGGCAGTCAACAGAACCGAACCCGGGTCACTGGAGCTGTGAGACTGTGGCAGTACGCAGAACCGAACCCGGGTCACTGTAGCTGTGAGACTGTGGCAGTAAACAGAACCGAACCCGGGTCACTGGAGCTGTGAGACTGTGGCAGTAAACAGAACCGAACCCGGTCACTGGAGCTGTGAGACTGTGGCAGTAAACAGAACCGAACCCAGGACACTGGAGCTGTGAGGCTGTGGCAGTAAACAGAACCGAACCCGGTCACTGGAGCTGTGAGACTGTGGCAGTAAACAGAACCGAACCCAGGTCACTGGAGCTGTGAGACTGTGGCAGTAAACAGAACCGAACCCAGGACACTGGAGCTGTGAGGCTGTGGCAGTAAACAGAACCGAACCCAGGACACTGGAGCTGTGAGGCTGTGGCAGTAAACAGAACCGAACCCGGTTCACTGAAGCTGTGAGACTGTGGCAAAAAACAGAACCGAACCCATGTCACTGGAGCTGTGAGGCTGTGGCTGTCCCCAGAACCGAACCCAGGTCACTGAAGCTGTGAGACTGTGGCAGTAAACAGAACCGAAACCAGGTCACTGGAGCTGTGAGGCTGTGGCAGTAAACAGAACCGAACCCAGGTCACTGAAGCTGTGAGACTGTGGCAGTGAACAGAACCGAACCTGGGACACTGGAGCTGTGAGACTGTGGCAGTAAACAGAACCGAACCCGTGACACTGGAGCTGTGAGACTGTGGCAGTAAACAGAACCGAACCCGGGTCACTGGAGCTGTGAGACTGTGGCAGTAAACAGAACCGAACCCGGGACACTGGAGCTGTGAGACTGTGGCAGTAAACAGAACCGAACCCAGGTCACTGGAGCTGTGAGACTGTGGCAGTAAACAGAACCGAACCCGGGTCACTGGAGCTGTGAGACTGTGGCAGTAAACAGAACTGAACCCAGGAGACTGGAGCTGTGAGACTGTGGCAGTAAACAGAACCGAACCCAGGTCACTGAAGCTGTGAGACTGTGGCAGTGAACAGAACCGAACCCGGAACACTGGAGCTGTCAGACTGTGGCAGTAAACAGAACCGAACCCGGGACACTGGAGCTGTGAGACTGTGGCAGTAAACAGAACCGAACCCGGGACACTGGAGCTGTGAGACTGTGGCAGTAAACAGAACCGAACCCGGGTCACTGGAGCTGTGAGACTGTGGCAGTAAACAGAACCGAACCCGTGACACTGGAGCTGTGAGACTGTGGCAGTAAACAGAACCGAACCCGGGTCACTGGAGCTGTGAGACTGTGGCAGTAAACAGAACTGAACCCAGGAGACTGGAGCTGTGAGACTGTGGCAGTAAACAGAACTGAACCCAGGAGACTGGAGCTGTGAGACTGTGACAGTAAACAGAACTGAACCCGGGTCACTGGAGCTGTGAGACTGTGGCAGTAAACAGAACTGAACCCGGGTCACTGGAGCTGTGAGACTGTGGCAGTAAACAGAACCGAACCCAGGTCACTGGAGCTGTGAGACTGTGGCAGTAAACAGAACCGAACCCGGGACACTGGAGCTGTGAGACTGTGGCAGTAAACAGAACCGAACCCAGGTCACTGGAGCTGTGAGACTGTGGCAGTAAACAGAACCGAACCCGGGTCACTGGAGCTGTGAGACTGTGGCAGTACGCAGAACCGAACCCGGGTCACTGTAGCTGTGAGACTGTGGCAGTAAACAGAACCGAACCCGGGTCACTGGAGCTGTGAGACTGTGGCAGTAAACAGAACCGAACCCAGGACACTGGAGCTGTGAGGCTGTGGCAGTAAACAGAACCGAACCCGGTCACTGGAGCTGTGAGACTGTGGCAGTAAACAGAACCGAACCCAGGTCACTGGAGCTGTGAGACTGTGGCAGTAAACAGAACCGAACCCAGGACACTGGAGCTGTGAGGCTGTGGCAGTAAACAGAACTGAACCCGGGACACTGGAGCTGTGAGACTGTGGCAGTAAACAGAACTGAACCCGGGTCACTGGAGCTGTGAGACTGTGGCAGTAAACAGAACCGAACCCAGGTCACTGGAGCTGTGAGACTGTGGCAGTCAACAGAACCGAACCCGGGTCACTGGAGCTGTGAGACTGTGGCAGTACGCAGAACCGAACCCGGGTCACTGTAGCTGTGAGACTGTGGCAGTAAACAGAACCGAACCCGGGTCACTGGAGCTGTGAGACTGTGGCAGTAAACAGAACCGAACCCGGTCACTGGAGCTGTGAGACTGTGGCAGTAAACAGAACCGAACCCAGGACACTGGAGCTGTGAGGCTGTGGCAGTAAACAGAACCGAACCCGGTCACTGGAGCTGTGAGACTGTGGCAGTAAACAGAACCGAACCCAGGTCACTGGAGCTGTGAGACTGTGGCAGTAAACAGAACCGAACCCAGGACACTGGAGCTGTGAGGCTGTGGCAGTAAACAGAACCGAACCCAGGACACTGGAGCTGTGAGGCTGTGGCAGTAAACAGAACCGAACCCGGTTCACTGAAGCTGTGAGACTGTGGCAAAAAACAGAACCGAACCCATGTCACTGGAGCTGTGAGGCTGTGGCTGTCCCCAGAACCGAACCCAGGTCACTGAAGCTGTGAGACTGTGGCAGTAAACAGAACCGAAACCAGGTCACTGGAGCTGTGAGGCTGTGGCAGTAAACAGAACCGAACCCAGGTCACTGAAGCTGTGAGACTGTGGCAGTGAACAGAACCGAACCTGGGACACTGGAGCTGTGAGACTGTGGCAGTAAACAGAACCGAACCCGTGACACTGGAGCTGTGAGACTGTGGCAGTAAACAGAACCGAACCCGGGTCACTGGAGCTGTGAGACTGTGGCAGTAAACAGAACCGAACCCGGGACACTGGAGCTGTGAGACTGTGGCAGTAAACAGAACCGAACCCAGGTCACTGGAGCTGTGAGACTGTGGCAGTAAACAGAACCGAACCCGGGTCACTGGAGCTGTGAGACTGTGGCAGTAAACAGAACTGAACCCAGGAGACTGGAGCTGTGAGACTGTGGCAGTAAACAGAACCGAACCCAGGTCACTGAAGCTGTGAGACTGTGGCAGTGAACAGAACCGAACCCGGGACACTGGAGCTGTGAGACTGTGGCAGTAAACAGAACCGAACCCGGGACACTGGAGCTGTGAGACTGTGGCAGTAAACAGAACCGAACCCGGGACACTGGAGCTGTGAGACTGTGGCAGTAAACAGAACCGAACCCGGGTCACTGGAGCTGTGAGACTGTGGCAGTAAACAGAACCGAACCCGTGACACTGGAGCTGTGAGACTGTGGCAGTAAACAGAACCGAACCCGGGTCACTGGAGCTGTGAGACTGTGGCAGTAAACAGAACTGAACCCAGGAGACTGGAGCTGTGAGACTGTGGCAGTAAACAGAACTGAACCCAGGAGACTGGAGCTGTGAGACTGTGACAGTAAACAGAACTGAACCCGGGTCACTGGAGCTGTGAGACTGTGGCAGTAAACAGAACTGAACCCGGGTCACTGGAGCTGTGAGACTGTGGCAGTAAACAGAACCGAACCCAGGTCACTGGAGCTGTGAGACTGTGGCAGTAAACAGAACCGAACCCGGGACACTGGAGCTGTGAGACTGTGGCAGTAAACAGAACCGAACCCAGGTCACTGGAGCTGTGAGACTGTGGCAGTAAACAGAACCGAACCCGGGTCACTGGAGCTGTGAGACTGTGGCAGTACGCAGAACCGAACCCGGGTCACTGTAGCTGTGAGACTGTGGCAGTAAACAGAACCGAACCCGGGTCACTGGAGCTGTGAGACTGTGGCAGTAAACAGAACCGAACCCAGGACACTGGAGCTGTGAGGCTGTGGCAGTAAACAGAACCGAACCCGGTCACTGGAGCTGTGAGACTGTGGCAGTAAACAGAACCGAACCCAGGTCACTGGAGCTGTGAGACTGTGGCAGTAAACAGAACCGAACCCAGGACACTGGAGCTGTGAGGCTGTGGCAGTAAACAGAACCGAACCCAGGACACTGGAGCTGTGAGGCTGTGGCAGTAAACAGAACCGAACCCGGGTCACTGAAGCTGTGAGACTGTGGCAAAAAACAGAACCGAACCCATGTCACTGGAGCTGTGAGGCTGTGGCTGTCCCCAGAACCGAACCCAGGTCACTGAAGCTGTGAGACTGTGGCAGTAAACAGAACCGAAACCAGGTCACTGGAGCTGTGAGGCTTTGGCAGTGAACAGAACCGAACCCGGGACACTGGAGCTGTGAGACTGTGGCAGTAAACAGAACCGAACCCGGGTCACTGGAGCTGTGAGACTGTGGCAGTAAACAGAACTGAACCCAGGAGACTGGAGCTGTGAGACTGTGGCAGTAAACAGAACCGAACCCAGGTCACTGAAGCTGTGAGACTGTGGCAGTGAACAGAACCGAACCCGGGACACTGGAGCTGTGAGACTGTGGCAGTAAACAGAACCGAACCCGGGACACTGGAGCTGTGAGACTGTGGCAGTAAACAGAACCGAACCCGGGACACTGGAGCTGTGAGACTGTGGCAGTAAACAGAACTGAACCCAGGAGACTGGAGCTGTGAGACTGTGGCAGTAAACAGAACCGAACCCAGGTCACTGAAGCTGTGAGACTGTGGCAGTGAACAGAACCGAACCCGGGACACTGGAGCTGTGAGACTGTGGCAGTAAACAGAACCGAACCCGGGACACTGGAGCTGTGAGACTGTGGCAGTAAACAGAACCGAACCCGTGACACTGGAGCTGTGAGACTGCGGCAGTAAACAGAACCGAACCCGGGACACTGGAGCTGTGAGACTGTGGCAGTAAACAGAACCGAACCCAGGTCACTGGAGCTGTGAGACTGTGGCAGTAAACAGAACCGAACCCGGGTCACTGGAGCTGTGAGACTGTGGCAGTAAACAGAACTGAACCCAGGAGACTGGAGCAGTGAGACTGTGGCAGTAAACAGAACTGACCCCAGGAGACTGGAGCTGTGAGACTGTGACAGTAAACAGAACTGAACCCGGGTCACTGGAGCTGTGAGACTGTGGCAGTAAACAGAACCGAACCCGGGACACTGGAGCTGTGAGACTGTGGCAGTAAACAAAACCGAACCCAGGTCACTGGAGCTGTGAGACTGCGGCAGTAAACAGAACCGAACCCGGGACACTGGAGCTGTGAGACTGTGGCAGTAAACAGAACCGAACCCGGGACACTGGAGCTGTGAGACTGTGGCAGTAAACAGAACCGAACCCGGGTCACTGGAGCTGTGAGACTGGGGCAGTAAACAGAACTGAACCCGGGTCACTGGAGCTGTGAGACTGTGGCAGTAAACAGAACCGAACCCGGGACACTGGAGCTGTGAGACTGTGGCAGTAAACAGAACCGAACCCAGGTCACTGGAGCTGTGAGACTGTGGCAGTAAACAGAACCGAACCCAGGTCACTGGAGCTGTGAGACTGTGGCAGTAAACAGAACCGAACCCAGTTCACTGGAGCTGTGAGACTGTGGCAGTAAACAGAACCGAACCCGGGTCACTGGAGCTGTGAGACTGTGGCAGTAAACAGAACCGAACCCGGGACACTGGAGCTGTGAGACTGTGGCAGTAAACAGAACCGAACCCGGGTCACTGGAGCTGTGAGACTGGGGCAGTAAACAGAACTGAACCCGGGTCACTGGAGCTGTGAGACTGTGGCAGTAAACAGAACCGAACCCGGGACACTGGAGCTGTGAGACTGTGGCAGTAAACAGAACCGAACCCAGGTCACTGGAGCTGTGAGACTGTGGCAGTAAACAGAACCGAACCCAGGTCACTGAAGCTGTGAGACTGTGGCAGTAAACAGAACCGAACCCGGGACACTGGAGCTGTGAGACTGTGGCAGTAAACAGAACCGAACCCGGGACACTGGAGCTGTGAGACTGTGGCAGTAAACAGAACCGAACCCGGGTCACTGGAGCTGTGAGACTGTGGCAGTAAACAGAACCGAACCCGGGACACTGGAGCTGTGAGACTGTGGCAGTAAACAGAACCGAACCCGGGACACTGGAGCTGTGAGACTGTGGCAGTAAACAGAACCGAACCCGGGACACTGGAGCTGTGAGACTGTGGCAGTAAACAGAACTGAACCCGGGTCACTGGAGCTGTGAGACTGTGGCAGTAAACAGAACCGAACCCGGGACACTGGAGCTGTGACACTGTGGCAGTCCCCAGAACCGAACGCAGGTCACTGAAGCTGTGAGACTGTGGCAGTAAACAGAACCGAACCCAGGTCACTGGAGCTGTGAGGCTGTGGCAGTGAACAGAACCGAACCCAGGTCACTGGAGCTGTGAGACTGTGGCAGTAAACAGAACCGAACCCGGGACACTGGAGCTGTGAGACTGTGGCAGTAAACAGAACCGAACCCGGGTCACTGGAGCTGTGAGACTGGGGCAGTAAACAGAACTGAACCCGGGTCACTGGAGCTGTGAGACTGTGGCAGTAAACAGAACCGAACCCAGGTCACTGGAGCTGTGAGACTGTGGCAGTAAACAGAACTGAACCCGGGACACTGGAGCTGTGAGACTGTGGCAGTAAACAGAACCGAACCCGGGACACTGGAGCTGTGAGACTGTGGCAGTAAACAGAACCGAACCCTGGTCACTGGAGCTGTGAGACTGTGGCAGTAAACAGAACCGAACCCAGGTCACTGAAGCTGTGAGACTGTGGCAGTAAACAGAACCGAA